>NC_041404.2:109277397-109278623 GCF_900747795.2 Erpetoichthys calabaricus
CATATACATATATATATCATATATAATATATATATATACCATATATATACATATACATATATATATATGCATATATGCATATATATATATTATATATATATATATATATATAATAATATATGTATGTGTGTATGTGTGTATATATATATATACAAATATATATATAATATCTATATACATACAGTGGTGTGAAAAACTATTTGCCCCCTTCCTGATTTCTTATTCTTTTGCATGTTTGTCCAACAAAATGTTTCTGATCATCAAACACATTTAACCATTAGTCAAATATAACACAAGTAAACACAAAATGCAGTTTTTAAATGATGGTGTTTATTATTTAGGGAGAAAAAAATCCAAACCTACATGGCCCTGTGTGAAAAATAATTGCCCCCTTGTTAAAAATAACCTAACTGTGGTGTATCACACCTGAGTTCAATTTCCGTAGCCACCCCCAGGCCTGATTACTGCCACACCTGTTTCAATCAAGAATCACTTAAATAGGAGCTACCTGACACAGAGAAGTAGACCAAAAGCACCTGAAAAGCTAGACATCATGCCAAGATCCAAAGAAATTCAGGAACAAATGAGAACAGAAGTAATTGAGATCATCAGTCTGGTAAAGGTTATAAAGCCATTTCTAAAGCTTTGGGACTCCAGCGAACCACAGTGAGAGCCATATCCACAAATGGCAAAAACATGGAACAGTGGTGAACCTTCCCAGGAGTGGCCGGCCGACCAAAATTACCCCAAGAGCGCAAAGACGACTCATTCGAGAGGTCACAAAAGACCCCAGGGACAACGTCTAAAGAACTGCAGGCCTCACTTGCCTCAATTAAGGTCAGGTTCACGACTCCACCATAAGAAAGAGACTGGGCAAAAACGGCCTGCATGGCAGATTTCCAAGACGCAAACCACTGTTAAGCAAAAAGAACATTAGGGCTCGTCTCAATTTTGCTAAGACGCATCTCAATGATTGCCAAGACTTTTGGGAAAATACCTTGTGGACTGATGAGTCCAAAGTTGAACTTTTTGGAAGGCAATGTCCCATTACATCTGGCGTAAAGGAACACAGCATTTCAGAAAAAGAACATCATACAACAGTAAAATATGGTGGTGGTAGTGTGCTGGTCTGGGGTTGTTTTGCTGCTTCAGGACCTGGAGGCTTACTGTGATAGATGGAACCATGAATTCTATTGTCTACCAAAAAATCCTGAAGGAGAATGTCC
>NC_041404.2:109306872-109389004 GCF_900747795.2 Erpetoichthys calabaricus
GCCTTTCGGGCTTCACTCCATTGCGGATTTTATATGTAAGCATATTTAAATATATATCGCAGATTTTTTGCTGGTTCGCGGATTTCTGCGGACAATGGGTCTTTTAATTTCTGGTACATGCTTCCTCAGTTGGTTTGCCCAGTTGATTTCATACAAGGGACCTTATTGGCAGATGGCCGAGAAGCTACCCAACTTACTTTTCTCTCTCTCTTGCGCTGACTTTCTCTGATCCTGACGTAGGGGGATTGAGCAGGGGGGCTGTTCACACACCTAGACGATACGGACGCTCGTCTAAAAATGCTGAAAGATTATCTTCACGTTGCTACCTTCTGTGCAGCTGCTTCCTGAAGCGACATGCTGCACGGTGCTTCGCATACTTAAAAGTTCGAAGGGCACGTATTGATTTTTGATTGAAAAACAAACTCTGTCTCTCTCTCTCTCTCTTTCTCTGCTCCTGACTGAGGGGGTGTGAGCTGCCGCCTTCAACAGCTTTGTGCCGCGGTGCTTCGCATACTTAAAAGCCAAACAGCCCTATTGATTTGTTTGCTTTTCTCTCTCTCTCTGACATGCTGTGCTCCTGACGCGCACTCCTTTGAAGAGGAAGATATGTTTTCATTCTTTTAATTGTGAGACGGAACTGTCATCTCTGTCTTGTCATGGAGCACAGTTTAAACTTTTGAAAAAGAGACAAATGTTTGTTTGCAGTGTTTGAATAACGTTCCTACCTCTCTACAACCTCCTGTGTTTCTGCGCAAATCTGTGACCCAAGCATGACAATATAAAAATAACCATATAAACATATGGTTTCTACTTCGCGGATTTTCTTATTTCGCGGGTGGCTCTGGAACGCAACCCCTGCGATGGAGGAGGGATTACTGTATGTATATCTATCTCTCTCTCTCTATATATATATATATATATATATATATATATATATATATATATTATATATATCTCCCCGTGCTTTGCAGCGGCGAAGTACTGCTTTTAAATTTTTATTAAGAAGAAAACCTTTTTAAATTGATTGAAAATCTACCAATAACAATTTGTTAAGGATGTTTTTTTGTGAAGCTGACTTCACACAGCCTCTCCGCTGTTTTTTAAACGAACGTCATATAAGGCCTTCCTTTTTCGTTGCTTTGCCAACGGAAGCAGCCTTTTTATTTAATCCTGTTTTTATGATTGTTCTGTTTGTATATCACGTTGTCAGTTCAGCACTCCGGTTGTAATATGACCAAGCCGTGCAAGCACACTCTTGAGAATGCAACGCATAGTTGTACAGGAGAAAAGCAATCTTGCCTGAAATCAATGGCAACCTTTTGTAGGTCTATGAACTTAATTTAAACTTTAGGTTTACACGGTGCTTTCTTTCCGAAGTACCTGCACTCATGAATGTGTCTGTATGCGTCAGTCGCTGAAATCCCCGCGGTTCGGACCGGCGAAGCTCTGCTTTTAAATTTTTATTAAGAAGAAAAGAAAACCTTTTTAAATTGAGGGAAAATATACCAATAACAGTTTGTTAAGGATCTGGTTTTTTTGTGAAGCTGCCTTCACTCGAGTGATCAGTTCGAGCTTTAAGCCTGAGAAATCACCCCGTAAATGCACACGTTTAATTGCACATCTGTTAATATGTATGCTTACAAAGTATTAAAAGACACTCAACAATTAATGTCATTTACCTTCGTTCCCGCGTTTGACTTGTGCTGTAAATCTCTTCCTTGTTTTCACTTCATGTGATTACGTAGGAGGCGTAATGTGATGACGCGATACGTGACTCCGCCTCCTCCATTAGAGTATATGGACAAAAAACAGGTTCCAGTTATGACCATTACGCGTAGAATTTCAAAATGAAACCTGCCTAACTTTTGTAAGTAAGCTGTAAGGAATGAGCCTGCCAAATTTCAGCTTTCTACCTACATGGGAAGTTGGAGAATTAGTGATGAGTCAGTCAGTGAGGGCTTTGCCTTTTATTAGTATAGACTAGCAAAATACCCGCGCTTCGCAGCGGCGAAGTACTGCTTTAAAATTTTAAATAATAAACTGAGGGAAATTATACCAATAATTATTTGTTAAGGATCTCTTTGTATACCATGTTGTCAGTTCGCCCCTCCGGTTGTAATATGACCAAGTTGTGCGCTGAGCTTACTCTTGAGCATGCAACGTATACTTGGCCATGTGAAAAGCAAATCAAGAACAGCAAGACCGCGCCAGCTGCGGAGCTCAGCTTGGAGCGAAATGAAGTGAATGAAATGAGGTGAATGGGAGGGGAGATGATCACGTGACTCCAACACCCGCCTTAACTCTCCATCCCTCCACAAACACAGTCTCTCGGATCCCAACTCTCCTTATATATATATATATAATTAATAGATAGATAGATAGCAAAATACCCGCGCTTCGCAGCGGAGAAGTAGTGTGTTAAAGAGGTTATGAAAAAGAAAAGGAAACATTTTAAAAATAACGTAACATGATTGTCAATGTAATTGTGTTGTCATTGTTATAAGTGTTGCTGTCATATATATATATACATATACACATATATTACATACATACATACATACATATACACACATGCAGCTTCAATAACATAGAAATCAATATAAACAACATTAACATCATTATCATATAAGAATATGAATATATAAGAAGCACATTTCATATTAATATAAATTATTAAACAGTAAAATCTTCTTCTGTAATTTGCTACCGTGGCTATTCGTTTGTCTGTCCAGGATTTTAAATCACCTGTAGCTCGCAAACAGTTTCACCTATTGACTTGAAATCTGGTACACATATAGAACGTCACGTCTACTATCCGCTTTATGGGTGATGATTGTATTACTCTTTTTATCCATCCATTTTCCAACCCGCTGAATTCGAACACAGGGTCAAGGGGGTCTGCTGGAGCCAATCCCAGCCAACACAGGGCACAAGGTAGGAAACAATCCTGGGTTTTTATCTTTATTTTATTGTAGAATCAACTCCTATCTGTGCACACCAGGGCGGCCGTGGGCGGATGCGTATGGTGTATTCACTCCACGTTATCGTGCATTGCGCTGTCACTGGTATTTTGATAAAAGAATTTGAACAACATATAAGAAGCGTATAAATTATTAAACAGTAAAACATTAACATTTAAGAAGTAAAGTTACATTAAGTACTACTGCAGTGCCATCGGGTATACCTCATTTTTTGTTTGCCCATTACATGCTTAAATGTATACATTTTTTGGTGCACCTACCCGAGAACACGCGACATATAACCGAGCGTGGGAGAAGCATGGATTTTAAACACGCGTTGAGTTCATCTGCTGGTCTCCCTCGTGAAATAACTGGTAATGTTTGACTAAAATCTACAGCGAGTAAAACGACATTACCTCCTATTTTTTTTTTTTTACGATCTCTGAGATCTTGCTTTTTTCGGTTCAAGGCTTAAGCTCTTTTATATTCCATGGTGTACTTATCCCAAACCATCATCTTTGAATGTTGCAAGACTTTCGCCTTGTATGTAGATCGGGGTAATTACATTCATTGCATTCCTAGTCTGAATCACAATCTGATTGTATGGGTGGTTACCTGGCACTGTAGGGTTGCCACCCGTCCTTTAAAATATGGAATCGTCCCGTATTTGAGAATGAAATTGCGCGTACCGTTTTGAATCAATACGGGACGGGACTTGTCCCGTATTTTTTTTTTTATCACTTTTTTTAAAGCAGCGTCTCATGCAAATCATCCCACACGCATTTTATGAAGATGCCTCCTTTCCTACTTTTGATTGGGTAATACTTGATGTCATCGTTAGTTTGATTGGTCTTTTTAACTGTCCAGTGAGGAGGGCGGGTCTTTTAAGTAGAGTCTGCAAACTGTTGGCACTGGGATGTGGCACCCACTGCAGTATGCGTCCCTTATTTTTTTGTATTAAAAGTGGTAACCCTACCTGGCAGGTAACACTTATGTTTGGTCATGAAGTCGTCTAAAATCCGGCACGTGCCCTCTTTTAATTGTGAGAAGCAGATATATATAGCCAAATTCTCGTGCTTCGTTGCGGCTAAGTACTGCTTTTAATTTTTTAAGAAGAAAATAAAACCTTTTTAAACGGATCGAAAATATACCAATAACAATTTGTTACGGATCTGTTTTTTTTGTGAACCTCACTTTTCACAGCTGTCCCGCTACAGCGTGTGTTTCGTTTATTTGACAGTATGTAGATCGTGGTAATTAAATTCATGGCATTCGTTTTCTGAATCACAATCTGACTGTATGGATGGTTACCTGCCAGGTTACGCTTGTGGTTGGTCAGGAAGTCGCCTTACATCCGCCACGTGCCCTCTTTCTGTTCCCAGAAGCTGATCATAGAATGGTTTTAATAGTTTCAAATAATGCAAAGAGTATGCGACACGTGTTTCTCCTTAATTCTGGGCTCATCAGGCATACACACTCACTGCATCCCCTCTCGAGAATCGAATATCGTCGGCGCCAGAGTTGAAGCCCCTAACGTTGCGGTCAGCAAGTGGGCTAACATCCGCCATGTGCCGTCTTTCAGTTGCGAGAAGCAGATCATAGAATGGTTGAAACTGTTGCCCCCAACGTTGCGCTACGGCATGTGGTTCGTTTATACCTCGTGTCTTCTCATTAAACTTTTATCTTGCGAATATGTTATTGCAATCCGCAGCGGGAGCGTTTCTATAAACTTAATTTAAAACTTACGTTTTACACCGTGCTTTGTTTCTCTTATGAACATGCTTGTATGCTTTACTCGCTCCCTTCTCAATTGTTTAATGAATTTTTTGTTCTTCGCTGTTTGCGGCTCCTCCTTCATTTGTCCCTACTGCGTTCACAGTCTTTTCACGTGATTACGTGGGAGGCGTGATGACGTGACACTCAACTCCTCCTCCCATGGCCATCGAGCTGCCGTCCATTACAGTATATTGTGAAAAAAGAGGTTCCAGTTATGACCGTTACGCTTTGAATTTCGAAATGAAACCTGCCTAACTTTTGTAAGTAAGCTGTAAGGAATGAGCCTGCCAAATTTCAGCCTTCCACCTACACGGGAAGTTGGAGAATTAGTGATGAGTGAGTCAGTCAGTGAGGGCTTTGCCTTTTATTATTATAGATTTATATTAAAAGGCAAAACTATAACCACCTTGCATCCTACTTTATTTCCTACCCAATTGTTGGGTATTTCGCAGGACATAAATCATTCTGGAGGAATACTTAGCAATTTACTGGCTTCAGCAAAAACTTTGCTCATATCATTGCCCCGATTGGAGATTAAATCGGAATCACCCTGGAAACCACCTATTCAATATTTTCAGGTTCAAAATGGCTCCAAGAAAAAAATCTTTTCCTTATAATCATATTATCTTGTTTATAGCACTCCCGTAACCGTGTTATCACAAGCCCCTTTCACAAATTGCCTCAAGATAAATATTTGCAACAACTTGCACATATGACCAGAACCATAGAAATCGCTATCTCAAATGCAATCTTACCATGTTGGGGCTCATGTTCATTGACGAATATCAATAACCACCACAAACTGAAAAAAAGTTACTGATACACAAGGCACTACATAACTATATTGTTAAATACGATTTTAAAAAATGGGATAAATCATTCTATTTACAAGAGAATAGCAGTTTGAATTGTAGTATGTCCAGAAATTGGACCCATATGTAGCGTTTCCTACACCCATTGTCTCCCATTATATTCATATGTTCTTGTATCCATATCACTCAATCCAGGATTGTAGAGGTTAGATCCCATACTGGCGGCATTAGGTGCAAAACTTGAATACACTGTAGTGCACACTCACATATGCCCAAATTAGGCATATTTAGAACCTCTAAAACAAACATTAAAAAAAAAAAACAGACATGAAGAATGTGGAAACTCCACATTGATAGTGCACAGGCAGTGCAGCAGGGGGCAGCAGCGCTAAGCCCTATGCCATAAAACACACAGATCAAATCTGCCATGCTCTTCACGGTAAGGTTATGCTGCTCCGATGGAATTAATTTCAATGAAAACATAGTAAAAATGCAGTTAAAATGCAAAACATTGTGCAATTTAGGAATACTGAAATTTTAAACACGTACTGTTATTAGTACTAAGCAACCAACATAAAATTATGCACTTGCACACGTTTAATATATCTTACTGTTTCCAGCCAAAACTTGTCAAGCTCAGTGTGCCGCTGCTGTTTTGACAGAGTGATTAACCATCTTCCACCACATTTGTTCCTCCTGTCCTCCCACATTGGCTCTATACCATCCTGAAAGTTAACACAACTGGAGATTTGAAAATAATTTTTTAAGCCATAAATGGACTTAAACAGAGGCAACATTTTCCATAAAATGATTGTTGTGATCAAAGAGATTACCTTAAAAAGAGAATAATCACATCCAGAGGATAGCTTGCTGGCCACTTGAATATGGTTGTAGAGTCTTTGGGGTAAAAAAATGATGGAAGGAAAGAATTAAAATCTATAATACCACTGCAGCTTAACTTTACCGGGTTTGGGAAATTAAGAAACACAAATGACAAAAACTTGAAGTAAAAACTACAAATAGTTTTATAAAATTTACCATAATTATAGTTTCTCTGTGCAAAGCTAAACTTTAGATACAAATCTGTAATACAGATTTCTCACCTAAAATTGAGTAGATCATCAGTAGTGCTCTCTCTCTTATTACCTACTGGGGGCTCTGCCCCCTGCTCGCCAACCCCCGGGTTTGGTCCTGTGGAAAGCCAATTTAAAACTTTTTTTATGGGATTTGTTACATATGCATTATGTTCACTTATTTTGGAACTTCAGTAAAACAATATTTGGAATGAAATGTTCTTCAAGATGACATTGAATTTTGATTCCTTGTTTGGTCTTACAGCGTGATTATGCAACGTATAACTGTCCGTGAGTAAATATCATTTCTTTGTCTCTTCTAAATAAACCGACTTTTTCAAATGTTTGTGCTTGTGATTTGTTAATTGTCATTGCAAAAGCTATTCTCACTGGAAACCGTAAACGTTTCGATAAGAATTGCATATTCCCGTTTCAAGTTCATTCAATAACAATAAGACTTTCTGATAAAACCATCTACTTACGAAAGTGGGAATATCCAGAGCAGATGTAGCCGGTGGCATTGTTCTCAAGAAGCTGCGGATTTCTGGCCATTGCGGATTGCACGTCATTGTAATAAAGAAATATGGCCGACCGATAGTTGTGGTTGCATCATGATAACACTGTTGCAATGCTCTTGGACTACCTTGATATGACGATGGTAATATTACTGCTTTACCAATTTTGAATTTGTCTGACCTATTGATATTTCCAAGTTTAGTGTGATTCGATTTAATACTGAAGAGACGATTAGGTGCGACTTTTACCCAAAATATTGTGTGGGTGTTATTCGTTTTTCTGAATGCGTTCGTTTCATATTGTACGACCATCCTGTTTCACCATCTGGGAAAAGCAAAGGAAAGATTACAGGGTCGGCATGTGGCGATTTACGAGACATACATGACCAATCATGCTTTGCCTTTGGATATACACGAATATCTACTCTGTCTTTGATATCTCCATTTTTCGAAAATACTATAGCTGACAATTCCTCACATGTGGGTTTATTATAAATGCGACTGTGATCTTTCGGATTCATATAGACATCCAAGATAATTTCTTTGCCCGTTTTTTGCTGATAACTTTCATGTAAAGTGCGATACTTTTGGATGTATGGATTTGTATCCATTATTGGCTGTATATCTTTTACGTCGGATCATTTAACTTTCGTTTTTCTGTTGCATTGCTTCTCTGTGATCATAAATATACACCTGACCAAATTGCGTTTTTTTTTTTTCGAAATTAAACTTGTCGTAGCTGCAATTGTTGCGGGAACACAGATTCTCATAGCGTATGGTCCATTATTGTGTAAATCAACGTTTGTGCATTGAATGATGCTAACACGAAACGATTATTGTAGACATGTATATTTTGCCTGTAGTCTTTGTTGATTTCACTTTCACCAAACAGCAAATCTTTTAATTCTTGCGGAAACACCTCTTCATTGGGAAGCAGCAGTACTTTTCCCCAATGGCAACACAAAGTAGACAATCTACAAGTCTCCGACTTAAAACTTTAAAGCCTCACAATATCTACATACTTCCGACATATCACCTATGTCTATATATTCGATCTCTTTTTGCTGTTCCGTTATTTCACCTAGTAATAATATCCGTTTGTTTCTGCGAATGCGATCTGTACTCTCGGTTGTTTGACACCTTCGAATTGTACTACGGTCATATTTAACTTGTTATGCATATGTATCGCACCAAGGTTTGTTTTGAGCTTTTCAAATTCCACTGCTGTCACAATGTGTAATCTGCTCTGCATGTGTATTTTTGGACATGCCTTTGTCTTATTTCTGAGCCTGTTTGGACCGGCAAGATTTTCAATTCCACTTGTTCCAGGCTGATTATTACTTTCCTTGCCTAGGTCACCATCTCACAGGAACATGCTTCCAACGGATGTCAGTATGACGTGACTTGTCCGTGTCATGGGAAGTGAAAGTGTCTCTCTGTCTCTCTTCTAGATCATGTCACGCCACAAGATTTTTAAGAATAGAGCTATGAAAAATGAAACATTTCTAGATTTAAGGTGTATTTTTTTTTTTTTTTTTAAAAGAATAAAAGGTCTTTTTTTGGATTTGGGTATGGATCAGCTCAGAAAGGTAGAGAACGGTTACCACTTCCAAGCAATGGGAGTGAATTGTTGTGGGCAGAAGTGGAGCATTGGAATTAAAACACAGCTAAGCATGAAGGCACAGGTGCATTTTAACACATTTTAACAGCTACTTTTTGTAGTTTCAATTCATTTATGCTCCTACACTAATACATAACTAGCTTTATGCAAAAACTGAACACGGAATTTTATTTAAAAACTATTTCAGCAATTTAAAAAGATTAAGAAAACTTTAAGAAGCTCAACCTCACTAGAAATACTGTACCCATCAAATCTCTCTCAAGTTAAACATTGTATTAACCAACTTTAATCAAATAAAGCAGATGTTATAATGCTAAAACATTAAAATGATTTTAATTATGAATCGCTCCTCATGAACTTCCAAAATTACATAATTTGGTTTCCTTTAGGGTTAGAATATATTTTGTTTTTTTTTTTAAAATTACTCCGAGTGTAACTTAAACAGTTTATTATGTTGCCAAACAATTCTATAATGAAGATACCTCAAGTATTCTTTGCAGATGTTTCTAGATGCATTTTCCCATTGCACAAAATGCACAAAATTCTGTTTCCAGCAGATGGCGGTGTTTAATAACCAATACATTCCCAAAAAATAACCAGAAACTCTTTTATAAAAAATGTAGTTTATGAATGGATTTGTCCTGTTCAGTTAAATCAAAACACTTATCCTTAAACCATTTTAGGTAAATTTACAAAACCTTTTAATTGATACTTACGCCCAGAAATCTTCAACAGTATCAAACTTTGTAATAAGCTGCAGGTTAGCCTGCCAAGTTTTACTTTTGTCGTTCTTATAGAACCAAAGTGCCCACCTAAAAAAAATAAATAAATAAATAAAAGTTTACACACAAAAATATCTGCTTTTCCAGGACGAGGAGTTTGGATTATTTGCAAATTTGTTAAAATAAATAAATAAAATAGCAGTATGAATCCTAAGTCTCATAACAGCTTGATTGTGTTGTTCATAGTTACATTCAGTATTAAAGAAATGTTACAGCATTTCAATTGAGGAAAAAAAAAAAAAAAAAAAAACAAAAACCCACAGTGTGTATATTATATATATAAAAATATAAATTATTCCTTAATATAAGGACATTAATTCACCTTATATTAACAGCAGTGGATTGGTCGCACAGCAAAATGAAGTTATTACAAAAAAATTACCCTACCTTTGAAATGCTTTCAGATTTCCTCCACCTTCCTTCTTTGGGGTCTCGTTTAAGGATTACACAGGAATTTACTGATAAATTCAAGTATTGCATTAAGTATGTCATAGTTAAGCTACCAAGTCCAAGACTGGCAACAGGGAGCTAGAAGCAGTACACTTACAAAATTATGTTAGAGGAACATCAGATGAAATGTGCCTTACAGGAACAACAGGATAAATAAAGGGTTGGTAAGATAAATATGGATGACAGTAAATTATTAATAAATGGTTTAGTGCATCACTTGGCATTTATCATTGTGAACACTGATGGAATTTCTCTTACTCCTCATTGTTTATTAACAGTTTTAAATAGAAATACTAACAAATTTGTTCTGCTCAATTTCAATTTCCACAGGTTTACTATTCTACATAAAAGTTCTCTGCACCACAGCAATATGGATACAGCAGTTTGACAAAACCTCAACTTTATTTAACCCGCATGTTAAAAATCATGTCCATCACCGAACAGGAGATTCTATTCAACCAGACCTTGTTAAAACTCTTCTGTACTTTCATTAAAATAAATGAATACTGCTTCAAGCAAAATAACTCAATTTTTCTAAATCCTGAAAAACTCTTACCATTTTACTTCCAGGCTGTTAGCCATCTTTGTGGCAGACTAGCCCAATGCTATTTTCCTTTAAAACAAGGCCAAATCACAAATGATTTATCAAAAAAAAAAAAAAAAAAAAAAAAAACAATCTTATAGGACTCTGGCACATAAACTTTGCTTGATGTGTTATACTCTTGTCTCACATCGTGGATATCATGGAATGTACAATACCACTCAAGCTCTTCAGATCACTGCCACCTACAAAAAGCAAATCACATTACACTTAGCGTTCTGTGGCACATCTAGCCATCTTGACCTCAATGCACAACCTGGACAGTTTTGTATGAGAGGTTGGGTTGTTCTGTTAGATTTTGTCAAACTTTTTTCTTTTTCTAAGGAGCCTTACATAGTTGGCCCAGAATGACAAATTGTTAAATTTATTCTAGTCTTCAAGTTACTTCTTAGTCATGTCAGTCATTTTTGCAAGTTGGTTTTGGTACAAAACTAAAAGCATCAGCAGGAATTATTTTCTTCATCAGTGTGTGCAGACCTTAAACTAATTTGTACTACTGATACATAAATGTTGGTCTTCAATATTGTTTACAAAATGACGGCTGATTTTTCAAAGGGGAAGCACTCTTATGGTCTTACATAAGTATTTTACCCTACTATTTACACGCTTGGAGATGCGGTCATTTTTTTCATGCTGTCATTACGATGTAATCTGATGATTTTTCATTTTAATCAATAACTTTTATATATTACCAGTAACGGCGTACTGCTCGATAACGTGCAGTGAATACACTGGACTTGAGCATTCCTAGTTTTCATCCTCTTTCTCTGTCTCTGTTTAGCGTTCGTTTGCTCAGAGGTTGATGCGCTTGCTGCTTCCTAAGCAGCTCTTCTTTTCTCCACCCTAGCGGCTCACTGCTTCTCTTCTTTTGTTGGCATCTTTTCGCGTTAAAACTGATTAAGTTAGTTTTTGTGTTGCAATTACTACGTTTTCTTTAATTTTTCACTTAAGCTGGCACTTAAGTCTTCAATCTGCCACAAGAATGATTAGCAAAGGTGGTGGGGAATGAGAATGGCGCAAATACGTATGCGCCACACAGCCTCCCTGCTGCGCGGTGCCAAGAGTTGATTCAACAATAAAATAAAATATGAAGAGTAATACAAATCATCACCCCGAAAGCGGATAATAGACGTCACGTAGTATATGTGTACCAAATTTCAAGTCAATAGGTGAAACGGTTTGCGAGCTACAGGCGATTTAAAATCCTGGACAGACAAACGAACAGCCACGGTAGAGTATTATAGAAGACAATTGATAAAATTAATTGTTTCTACATAAAAATGCGGTCATTTTACTTACAATGCAAATGTTTTCACTACATAACAAAGCTTGTTAGGCAGTTAATCTTTCCTGAAATTTGCGATTTCGCGTAGGTTGTGATATATTGAGGAGTTAAGAAATTTATTGCGGGACAACATCAATTTTGATGAGCTGTCTATAGATCGTTTTTGATTAGAGTTGGTTTCACGTGGTCAGTTTATTAAAAATAAAGAAGAAAACATTCTGTTTCCAAATGTTATGAAATATCTATAAAAATCTTCACTTAGACATGATTATTTTTTCTTCTTGTGAGAGATTATTCTCCAATATGAATTTAGTAAAGAGTTCTCTAAGAACCCGCCTGACTCGGGAAAACTTTTAAAACCAGATGCACATTGTTGTTAATAGCAAACCTTTCGAAGAGTATGACCCACTACCAGCTGTGGAATTCTGGCTGTCATCTGGCAACAGGCACATCACTCATAAAAACCTGAAAAGTCATCAGCAATCCACTTCTGCAGGACCATCAGTCCAGGAACCATGCAGTTCAGCTCAAGCGGAAATGAACAACATTCAGCCCATGCTGTCTGAGATGGTAAAGATTCTTGGGGGAGAAGATGTTGCAAGACAAAAGCTGAAGAACATGGCAAAAAATGAATCAGGACAGTGTTCTGTTATGTAACTGGAATATGTGAAACAGAACTAGTGTGGCTATAATGAAGGCATTGTTTATTAGTGAGTTAAAATGATAAGAGAATCTTTTATATAATGTTCTAGAGCAAGGTGGCAAAATACTACTCTCTGAAAGAACTTTTTTCAGTTTTAAAATGGAAGGCAGTTTTGGTATCAATAAAAGAGATCAGAAAAAATAAACTATTTTTCACTTTTGTTATTTGTTTATGGGCAAGTGAATTTAACTGGCGGACAAGTGGATTTTCTAAGTTTACTTGTCCGTGGACAAGTAGAAAAAAATTTGATTTCCACACCCCTGATAGATATGCAAATAATAAAAATTACAAAATATCACATCCTTCAACAAAATCGTCATACTAGTAGCTAATTTGACGATTATTCAAAAACACAAGTGTCTTGTTTTATTTCTCAGTAAACACATCACAAAGGTCTGTACCTAATTGAGGTGTATGGTCCTATAAAATGGCATTTATTTGAACCCGATTTGACTGAACACAATGATGGCTGATCTCGAACCACTGCATGACACGGCCTAGAACGCAGATTCCAGGATAGTGTTGATGTGCTGGCAGAGAGTGAGGAATGGTTGATAAGTTATTTCAGACTACCCAGACCCATTCTGGTGCAATTATGTACTATTATGGATCCTATTCTGAAAAAAAAGCAACAAGAAGCTGTGCCATACCTGTACATCTGCAAGTCCGATCGACACTTGGCTTTTTGGTTACAGGGACACTTCAGCAGGAAATTGCAGACAGTTCTGGGATTTCTCAGCCATTTATAAGACATGTACTACCTGGAGTACTTAACGGCATATTAACACTAATGCAGGATTATATCCAGTTCTCATATGGTGGGGAAAGGCAAGTGGAAGTTAATCAAGGGTTTTACAAGTCAGCCAACCTACCCAGGGTCATTATCACAGTAGCCCCTATGGTTCATACTTCAATATTTTCTTTCAAATTGTGATGTGCGAGTCACTGTCTTGCACCTCCAAATCAAGAGGCTGAGTATCAGTACTTTAGCAAAACTAGCTTTACTGAACTTGAAACAGGAACAGCAAGCGGGAGCTTGCACTCTCCAATGCACAGACACAGCAAATGGGCATAGTCAAGGCCAGTGGCCAAGTTATACTGTTCTCTGCATTTAGAATGTTCCTTCCATCACCCATTGGCAAAAGATGCATATGGCGCGATCTCTATTGGCTCATAGTTGTTTCCACAGCGCTATGCTACTGCACTGTGAACCTGTGGTTGCCTCGTCAACGGACAAGCAGTCCTCCACAGACGCCGCAGTCGTGCTTTAGCATGTTGTCCAATTGGGGCGTGGGGGGACCTAAGAGTTCAGAACCCTCACAAAATATAGAACACAAATTCATCAAGGCATGCTTTCATGTCCCTTCTCCATCTCTCACTTGTGTCTCGATGCCATGGAGTGATCTAACAAGTCACAATATTCCACTAAATCTTGTATAGCAAATGCTACCACAAATTTCACTAGAAAGCACTCAACTGTAAATTAAAAAAAAAAAAAAAAATCATTCATTGGTGATGTGTGTTTTATTTGATGCTGAAGTTATTATGTACTGAACTCTGGAAGTAAAAGTGATGTTTATGTAAAACTCATATGTATCAAATTGATAAATACTGGTAAGTTCAGTCATATACACCACCTTAAAAAAATGTACTCATTTCTAAGAAAAGCAGTTACTGTTTCTTAAACCCAATTTTATTACAATTGCAAGTAAGGATTAGGCATTTTATGTTTTAATATTGGCAGTGGTGCACTATCTACTGGCAAATAGCACTACTGAAATAGCATTTTAGTAGTCAAGATGAAAAACTGCAGAAGGATGGTGGCATTTTTATTCCCCTCCAAAAAAAAAAAAAAAAAAAAAAAAAAAATGGTGGGAGTATTGTAAATCCACAACTGCCCCTATAAATTTTGTTTATTCCAAGTTTTCTCAATAACTACAGTAACTGCAATTAGTGCTGTGCGGTATACCGGTTCATACCGAAAAACATTTTTGTTATGATATGGATTTTTCTTATACTGCAACACCGGTTTAAAATTGCCTAAACAACATACGGAACGTGGTGCAGCGGGAAACTGTTTAAGGGGGACCTTTTTCACTGCTACACTGCTAAACATGCCACAGAGGTGTTGCGCGGGGGCTCTTTTTCACTACTACACCGCTAAACAAGCATACACCGGAATACATGCGTTAGTAGAGGTATTGCGTAGTGAAAATGGACAGAGAACATTCTGAAATTGAAGCTGTAGCAGACAAAGTTGAACATGATGACACAGAAGAACTTTTGCTGGAAAAAGGAGTCACATGTATATCTGGAGATACTTTGGATTTAAAAGGTCGGATGTGGACCGTTATGTTCAAATGTGTGAATACTGTTTCTGTACTACTGGATAATACTGCAAGCCAAGTTGTATGTTTTGTCAATACTGTGTAATGTACCTGGGTACTATGTAATAGTGGGATGACATGTAGACTTTATTCGACATTTCCATTTTAATCTCAACGCTTATGACGAGACTAAAGTCGACATTTGTACTTTATTCTTGCTGTCTGTCGAGATTAAAGTTGACATGTTGACTTTATTCTCGTAATTAGTGTACGATGTTCTACTTTAAAAACAAAACTTCATCTTAAAAATGAATATTTAATTTACTAGATTTTCTCAAACCCCGTCATAAGTTATGTAGCACATTAAATGCTTTGTGTTATGTTCCCCAAGCCATGTTAACTCTTTTAGGGCTAATTTTTTTTTTGTTTCTTTTCTCCCAGGGCTGAATATTTTTCCAAAAACTAACATTTTTTAAAAAAGAACACAAAGCAATTGTTTAACATATCAAATCAACAATATTTACTTTCGACAAATGTTACTGTCTTGCATGTTGTATGAGCCTGAATTCTCTATGTGTTGTTTTGATGCCTATTTTTCAATTGTCTGTTGCTGCATTTTCTCACATATATTGTTAGTGTGTACTGTAGAGAGACAAGTCACCCATTTGCCATCGTGCCATGCCACTGCCACCAAGTTTTCTGCCTGCATGAAAACCGTATTGTCACCTCTTTTCATCTTCTGAAACTTTATGAACTTTATGTATGGCATTATAGCCTGGCTCACCCCATGGGATTTGCTTCTGTTTATTACAGAAGTGAATAAAACTTTGCAGCAGCACGTACCTAAGCCACCCGGGGACAAAACACGTTTGGACCAATGCTCCCTGAAGTTATCTCACCAGTTCTGTCCCATCTCTATTTGTAATGCCACAGCGCGCTTCATCTCGTCTTTCGTTGTGGGTTTCCACTTTGAATAACGAGAATGCGATGCAAAGGCAGCCCGCGATTCAAAAAAAATCTCTGCCTACCTGTTTGTCTCGTCTGACAGTAGCTGAAAAGCAGCATCAGGAGAGAGCAGCCTGAAGTACAGTAGCTGGTGATCTGTCGTGTCCAAAAACAAGCCATGCTGTCTTGTAAACTCCGGTAGCCATATCGGCTCTCAACGGATCAATGTATGTGTATTTATCCCATGCGAACCTTGCCGTACATGCATCGGCTGCGCGAAGGCACTCAACTGGCAGCAGATCCGCTCGCGCGGCATCGGCTGGTGTCTGATCAGCTGATGCCTGCTTCTAACTCTCTTGCTCGATCTCCTGATCACTGCCAATAAAGTCCGATTCTGAAAAATCAAGAGTCCGACTCCGCGGTAATGCGCAAAACAACGTCTGCCAAGTGTTTTCTTTTCTGCACTTGCTTCGCTGCCTTTTCACATGTCGGTGCCATCTTGCCATTGTTTACATTTCGCAACTCACGCACACGCAATGTTTATTTGCCGAGTCAACGAGTCTAGCATTCCTCCAAGCACAGAGGGAATGCCTGTGACGTGACAGTGAGATTTGTCGCCATTAACAGCTGATTGTCGCCCTTTATCCCTGGATGTCGACTTTTGTCGACATTCGCCTTCAACCCCTCCTGTCGACAAAAGTCGACATCCGCCCTAAAAGAGTTAAAACTGACGTCCTCTTGCACTAAGAGGAGGCGCAGGCAACACACAGAATACATTAATTTCCTGCTCCCTGAACATTTAGAATACGATATAATTTTCATGATGAAATGCATTAAAGCATGTATTAATCATGTGGGGGCACGGTGGCGTGGAGGTTGCACTGCTGCCTTGTAGCAATGGGGTCCCAAGTGTTCCTTGCTTTGAATTTGCATGTTTTTCTGGTGGGTTTACTCGGCGTGCTTCAGTTTCCTTTCAAAATCATGTAGGATGGCTGGTTTTGTTATGCTATATTAACCCTGCTAGTGTATGTATTGCTCGTATTCACCCTGCAATGTGCTGGAGCCACGTTCAGGATTTCCTCCTCCCTTGCACACAATGCTTGCTGGAATGGGCGCAACCCTGAATGGACGGCATAATTAAAAAAAAAAAAAAAAAAAAAAATCTTGTTTAAGTTCTGAACACTAAGTCTAAGTTTATAACCAGTTTTAATTTCAAAAGGACGTTTATCATGTGGTGATTGGTTATGGGGAGAAAGAAAAAGGAAGGATAGGAACTGGGTGTTTAATACGTCAGAAAGAGACAGCACGCATGCAATAAAGAAAGCCCGCTCAGAAGAACATCCATTGAATTCTGTGTTCATGTCTTCGACCACCAGATCACAAACCCAACATTTACACAATATGTGTTAAGCCTGTGCGATACCCATTCATACATCCAGTTTTTTGGAACCTCGTCACACCTGCCATAAAGTTCTCTAAACTGAACGTACACCTGGGGACCTCTTACTGCGAGGGAGCAGCACTACCGCCACACTGACGGGCATGTTTAATACCTGTTTTAATGCATGAAAAATTATCCTAGCATTCTACATTTTCAGAGAGCAGGAATATCATGAAGTGAATGTATTCTGTGCGGTGATTGCTGCCTCTTGGTGCAAGAGGAAGTCGGTTTAAGAAGAGCGTAGCGATTAACAACTGGGTTGGGGAACACAAAGCATTTAATGTGCTACATAACTTATGATGGGGTTTAAGAAAATCTAGTGAATTAAACATTGATTTTAGGATGAAGTTTAGTTTATGACATTCTACTTTAATGACAAAATAAACTACGAGAATAAAGTGGAAATGTCGACTTTAATCTCAATATAGTTATTTTTTTTCCTTCACTGTGTCCACATTTTTTTTTTTCTTCATCGTGGCCCTAATACAATTCCGTAAAGCTATACCACAAATAGCATTATAAATGCAAGTTGCAGTTTTATTATTTATGTATATAGCTTAGCTTGAAGCAAGGTCCATATTAATGAAGTTTGCCTTAATAATGGTTCAGTTGATAAAGATGTCCTCACCAAGTTGCACTTGTTTTATTTTATTTTTATTTGGTGAATACTGTGTAATGCACCTAGGCTTGAAGTCTTGGAAGTAATAGTATTACTGGAAGTTGCACTAGTTTGCATATCAGGAGAAGGTGGGAGCGGAGGATGCCATCTATATGCTACACCGATCCCTCTCTCGCTTGGACAGAGGCAGTGGTGCAGTAAGAATTATGTTTCTGGACTTCTCTAGCGCCTTCAACACAATCCAACCTCTGCTCCTTAGGGACAAGCTGACAGAGATGGGATTAGATTCATACCTAGTGGCATGGATCGTGGACTATCTTAAAGACAGACCTCAGTATGTGCGTCTTGGGAACTGCACATCTGACATTGTGGTCAGCAACACAGGAGCGCCACAAGGGACTGTACTTTCTCCGGTCCTGTTCAGCCTATATACATCGGACTTCCAATACAACTCGGAGTCCTGCCATGTGCAAAAGTTCGCTGAGGACACTGCTATCGTGGGCTGCATCAGGAATGGGCTGGAGGATGAGTATAGGGACCTAATCAATGACTTTGTTAAATGGTGCGACTCAAACCACCTACAACTGAACACCAGCAAAACCAAGGAGCTGGTGGTGGATTTTAGGAGGCCTAGACCCCCCATAGACCCCGTGATCATCAAAGGAGACTGTGTGCAGATGGTGCAGACCTATAAATATCTGGGAGTGCAGCTGGATGATAAATTAGACCGGACTGCCAATACTGATGCGCTGTGCAAGAAAGGACAGAGCCGACTATACTTCCTTAGAAGGCTGGCGTCCTTCAACATCTGCAATAAGATGCTGCAGATGTTCTATCAGACAGTTGTGGCAAGCGCCCTCTTCTACGCAGTGGTGTGCTGGGGAGGCAGCATTAAGAGGAAAGACGCCTCACGCCTGGACAAACTGGTGAGGAAGGCAGGCTCTATTGTTGGCATGGAGCTGGACAGTTTAACATCTGTGGCAGAGCGAAGGGTGCTCAGCAGGCTCCTATCAATTATGGAGAATCCACTGCATCCACTAAATAGTATCATCTCCAGACAGAAGAGCAGCTTCAGCGACACACTGCTATCACTGTCCTGCTCCACTGACAGATTGAGGAGATCGTTCCTCCCCCAAACTATGCGACTCTTCAATTCCACCCGGGGGGGTAAACGTTAACATTTAACATACAAAGTTAGTGTTTTTTCACCTGCATTATTATCTTTCTTTAATTTAATATTATTTATTGTATCAGTATGCTTCTGCTGGAGAATGTGAATTTCCCATTGGGATTAATAAAGTATCTATTATTTATTAGTTTAAATACTATGCAGTTTAATGATGGTAAAGTGGTTTAAAAAGTCACTGGACAGAGATTGTTAACATTAAAGTGTAGTTGTCTTAGAAAAGGAATAAATAGTAAATATTTTTTGTAAACCATGTTCAGTGCAATACAACTTTTGACAAGCACTTCTGGATATTTTACGAAGTCTAAATGCCTCTTTGGATGGTTGAAAATATGTTGTCAATTTTAGTTTAAGTTGTTTGCAAACATTGTTCAATAAAAATGCTCTAAATTTTGACTGAATCTGTCATGCAATGTGATTCCTTCTCTTCATTAGTGCCACCCCCTTGAAAACTATCACTTTATGGGGCCATGCAAACCTATATTAGTACTTGTGTGCACATTAAAATGTTTTTTGTACAATAACCTATTCCACTGTCATGAGAATTGTACATTCTTAGCCAGTAATTGCAGTGGAAAATGTGGTTAACATCCACTCATGCATGGGGGAAAAAAAAAAAAAATACTGTCCAATACCATGAAACCGGTATAATTTTGAAAACTACTGTGAGAGAGAGTTTGTCATACCGCCCAGCACTAACTGCAATAATGACAATGAAACAGAAACTAACCAACGTTATACTTTGCATAGTAAAACACACACACATCAAAACAACTTTTTCTACATTTGAGACAAAAAAAAAAAAAAAAAAAAAAAAAAAAAAAAAAAAAAACACACACACAAACACACAACAGGTTTCTACCCATTTACTCCAGTTAAGGTTTCCAGGATAATGCGGGCTTTCCCAGAAGCATGAACAGCACAATCATGGCACTGCTACAGAAGTTCTAGAACTACAGGGGGGAAAAAAAACACACACACACACACACACACACACACACCTGTAACATACCTAGCTTTTAAAAATAAAAAAATTACCTGTTTTGTAATGGGTGCTTTATGTAATTTCCCAAGGATGTAGCCATTTCTTTCCCATGCAACCTTAAAGATTTTTCTTTTTGCTTTTCTAGCAGAGAATCCAAACTTTGCTGAAAAAACAACCACCATTTTTCAAAATTTTAGTTAATTTTTTAGGGTGAAAAAGGAGATTTTAGCAGCATTTTTAAAGTTTATAGAGTTATATTTAAGTTCTAAAGGTTTCAAGTTTTCAACTCTAGAAAACAACTTGCCAAGACCCAGTATTAAATACAGCAGTTATTAATTTTCCTCTATAAAATAACTTACCAACAAACAGAACTTACTTGAATGACTCTAGACTCAGTTTGTAGAATATAAACTAAGACATCAAGATGTAAAGACTTTCATTTATTCACCACGGTTATCAACAGAACACCTTTGTAATCAAATCAATCTATGAAGTACCTCGTTTTAATATTCATTGAATTACAATTTGTAAGTCTGCATTTGATGTCAATAGCATCAATGGTCTTCATATAATGAGTTAGATCACACCATTTTTTTTTTTAAATATAAAAAACACACACACAACACATCTGCCAAGCTATACAACTTGATAATTACATTATGGCAAAGCTTGAATGGTAGTAAAAAGGTATCTTTGTACCCTGGTGCAGCCACATAATTACCTCTATCTGGCATGAAGATTAACAATTCCGTTTTAGTGCCAAAGACTATAAAGCTAAGAAAACAATGTAAAATATGCCACAGCACCATCAGTGGGACCACCACCATGTTGGTTCAGGTGAAACAGCATAATAAACATAGCCTAGTCTTACATGTAACAAATAGTATCTACTTGTTGACATAGTTATGCATGCCCAAATTAAGCACTTTATTAACTAAGAAACTTCAAAAATATTTGACAAACTCTTATCTGTCAGATAGTGTAGAACTCACAATTATGCCAGTTCTTTAAATGGTACAGATTGGGGAATAACAAGAATAAAATGTGTTACTCATGTTTCGTCTTTTTTGCTCAGCTGGAAGAGCCCTAATCCACCCTCCATTGCTCAATGGGAAACTGAGGTATTATATCTGAGGGGGGAGGGGGGGCTGGGGAATTGTGCATAGCTTTTTAGAATTTAGCAAGAATGCATGTTTTAAACTAAACCTCCCAGGCCTCTGCCACTGTTCCTTTTGATTAATGTATATACATTACCCATTTTACAAACTAAACCTATTATCAACATAGCATTCCAGAAAGGGTCATACCAACACTGCAATTCACTGCTCTCATATCAAAAGTTGTATAGCATCTGCATCAAGCCTATAGGGGTGAATTTTCTTATACTGTGGCTTGATTGCTATATTTAGTAAGCAACTTAGCCAGAACCCTTCTGATGCTGCCTAAAAGTCAATCTTCTGGAGTTTGTGCAGTCTTTATTGAGCCCATTATTTTCAGTATGTCAGTGAATATTCCAGGAGTGGCTCCCCAGCATCTAGTCTCCAACATACATTAGAGTAGCTGCCATGACAAGCTTTAAACCGCTTAACTTAAAGCACCTCGCAGCCACTCCACTGCTAAGCTGTTGAATAGCCTATTCACGTACTGAAATGCCAACCATCTCCAAACGCAAATATCCTTCATAAAGAGAATGTGTAACAAATTTCAAACATAACCATCCACCAGGTGTTCAAAGAATACCCTCTTTACTCTTTTTCCATGGTTTCTATCTAGACAATCCAAAGCATTGGTACACAACGCACCAAGTCCCAGTAACTAGAAGATATCAATTACAAAATCAATTACATAACTTTTGCCCAAAGCATCGGTTTGGTAACAGATGCACTTTCAAGAATCCTTGTGTCTAAACATGGCTTGTTTTGTCAAGAGAGGTGCTACGATTATGCCATTAGAGATTATGCTGAATGTTATCAGCTGTTACATGTGTTGGAACTGGAACTAACATTATAAAATGTTTAGCCTGAGGTCATTACTTTCAGCAGTATTAAGCATTCTCTTACAATGACTAAGGTGTGAAGCTGGTTGAAATGTTCTCCTCTGCCATTGGATCAAGTGAATGGGACCAATCTATTAGTCACCAAGGTTCCTAAACCTAGAATTCCTGGATCATTTCCCCAGAGGCAACTTTAGGTCAGTTGTATACAGCAAATGTCCAAGTTTAGTCCTGGGGCACCACTGTGGCTGAAGGTTTACGGTCCAACCAGCTCCTCAATTAATCAATCATTCATTCTTATCTTTAATTGATCTCATGGTTTAATTAGTTGACCATGATGTCAATTTTACAGCTACACCTTATTTTCCTATGCATTTTTTCTGTACCATCAAATACTTTGTTTTGTTTCTTTTTAATTCATTTCTTCTGTGGAATTTGTTTAATTGTATCGGTATACAGTAATCCCTCGCTATATCGCGCTTCGCCTTTCGCGGCTTCACTCCATCGCGGATTTTATATGTAAGCATATTTAAATATATATTGCGGATTTTTCGCTGCTTCGCGGGTTTCTGCGGACAATGGGTCTTTTAATTTCTGGTACATGCTTCCTCAGTTGGTTTGCCCAGTTGATTTCATACAAGGGACGCTATTGGCAGATGGCTGAGAAGCTACCCAACTTTCTCTCTCTCTCTCTCTCTCTCGCGCTGACGTAGGGGGGTGTGAGCAGGGGGGCTGTTCGCACACCTAGACGATACGGACGCTCCTCTAAAAATGCTGAAAGATTATCTTCACGTTGCTATCTTTTGTGCAGCTGCTTCCTGAAACGACATGCTGAACGGTGCTTCGCATACTTAAAAGCACGAAGGGCACGTATTGATTTTTTTATCTGTCTCTCTCTCTCTCTGCTCCTGACGGAGGGGGTGTGAGCTGCCGCCTTCAACAGCTTTGTGCCGTGGTGCTTCGCATACTTAAAAGCCAAACAGCACTATTGATTTGTTTGCTCCTTTGAAGAGGAAGATATGTTTGAATTCTTTTAATTGTGAGACTGAACTGTCATCTCTGTCTTGTCATGGAGCACAGTTTAAACTTTTGAAAAAGAGACAAATGTTTGTTTGCAGTGTTTGAATAACGTTCCTGTCTCTCTACAACCTCCTGTGTTTCTGCGCAAATCTGTGACCCAAGCATGACAATATAAAAATAACCATATAAACATATGGTTTCTACTTCGCGGATTTTCTTATTTCGCGGGTGGCTCTGGAACGCAACCCCCGCGATGGAGGAGGGATTACTGTACAGAAAATTATTAAGCAGATGAGACACCAGCACAAATGACTTTGAAAGGAGCAATTACTTCAGTGTTAACTACTTGTGTTTATAGCAAAATTTTCTAAATAAGTAGAACATTATAAACAGCTAAGTAAATTCTTGTCCATCTAATAAAAATAAATTCCAGATTCATTCTTTAAAAATCTAGAACAGTCAGTAATTTCTTGATAAACGTGAAAAAAAACTAAACAAAAAAAACAAAAAAAAAAAAACACAGAAACTGGGAAATCAATTGCTTAATTGATATGGGGGGGGGGGGGGTTTGGGGGGAATCAACAGAGAAGAAGTGGGCTGGGTCAAAAGACTGCAGCCAAAAGCACAACCCGGACTTAACTGGAGAACCACTGGTAACAACCCATGTACAAAGGCAAACCTTAATATTTATGTAGCTTGCGCAGATATCACAAAAGACTTCAGAATGTGTGCGGCTCAGTATCAAACATTCTACAAACATCATAAAAGGATTATCAATTTAGTTTAGTTCTATTGTACAATAAGTATAGAAGAATATGCAACATAAAAAAGTACACCATACATATTGTAATCATGGCACGTTTTGAGCAGAGAAAATATTGCAGAATTTGCGGGACCTGTACAGAAAAAAAAAATGTTCTTATGCACCAGTCCCCAATGGATAAACAAGTGGGCCACTATGTTTGCTTCCATACCTCATTATATGTTTTATCTTCTTGCAATTTGGACTAAAACAAACAAAAACACACGCAGTTGGTATGCCCCTTATAAATTGTGACTGGGGAGTTGTTACCTGATCAGGTTTTTTTTTTTTTTTTTTTTTTTTTGACACCTTGTACACCGTCCCATGCTTCGTTACTTGCTTACACTGTTTATATGAGATAACCTAAGCACTACCAAGCTTATATTCGGTCTGCAATTCGCCAGAATGTTTTTCACGATTCATGATTTAAAACGGAGTCTCCATAGAAAATCCTATATGGACCACAAAAATGTACCAATACAAAGTTGTTTTATTATTTTTGTAATTCTGTATTATGGTGCCTTTTTTTTTTGACACGAGAAATAAATAATCTAAAATATACGAGCATCACACGTAACGCAGGTGAAATAAAAAAAAAAATAACGTTGATTAGACGACTTCATGTTGTTAGCACAATAAAAATGGTATTTTCAATTTCCAAATAGGCTTATACAAATTAAATAATTTCTGGTAGCAATAAGAAAACAAAGTCAAACTGTCACTTCACTATTAGCATATTGTTTATGCTTCTTCTGTCTAAATGGGAGTAAAACTATTCGTCAGCTGGCTAAGACAGCGCCATTGTCTGCAATTCAAACATCCCCAAATAAAATAAGACTGAAACCATTAACTACCACATCTTGGAAAAAGGTGCAGAAATATCACATGGACTCTCATCCAATGCCACGTCTCACGCATCATACTTTAAATAAAAAAAGGACGTGTTTCTGTCTCAATACTAACTCGGAACGGCCTTTTTTTTTTTTTTTTTTTTTAAGTTTACTTTCAATACAACAAAATGTTGAACAAGCGTACTTTATTTTAAAAAAAAAAAACGAATGGAGCACCAGTTACAAATTATCGTGACACTTATGTTTTTCACCGCGGTCTAATTCAAAAGTTTATACTCACCGACTGCACGACTCCCGCCGCCATCTCGACATCAGCACGCCTCGAATTACTGTGCGTAGGCCTCACAAAGTGTGCGGTACAAAATTAACAGAAGCACAGTAATATATTTAAAACATGCGCACTAAACTGATGTCACGTGCACGTGTAATAAATGTTATCCGAGTTTTGTCGTCGTTGTTTTTTTTTCTTCTTTTTTTATTAGTATTATTATTTTACTTTTTCAGTATGGAAAGCATGGCTTGAGCTGGCTTGACCGAAAGTCGACTCCAAATAAGGACTGAAGTTCATTAGCGGTGGCGGCTGATTGTGAGCTAATTTCACCTGCTGTTCCGTCTGAACCCATTACATACAACGGGTGGAGAAGTATGAATCAACATTTATATAGGTGTAATAGTTGTGTTGGGCGCAACGCTTTTTACGTGGGTCTCAAGTACGCTATAAATATAATGGTTTCTTGAAGTCTATCATAATCATCCGTATGAATGAGTTGATTTGTGTATTCTAGCACTAATGGCTTCTTTTTCATTTCAGTCTATTTCTTCTCAGTTTAATCTGGCTTTCAGATTTGCATTAAAATTGTCCCATGCCTTTCTACATTAGTAGTTTGCAAAACACAAGGCAATACCACACATTTATCTAAATAAATGAAACTAGCAGGCAGAATGTCATGTAATATTTTAGTGTTATGAGCGTTTTGCAGTAAAGCATTGTCGAAGTGTTTGTTTAGCGTGGCATTTCATTTAGTTTTCTTTTTTTCCTCAAATGTTTTTGAACTTTTTTAGATACTGCCTTGTGGACCTGAACAAAAATATGTTAAGATGATCATGCCTTAATAGTTTCTTGCATACAGGTGGCTGGCAGTCTTGATTCGCCTTTTTAATGTTTCATTATGTGCCTGCCCATTTTAGTGTATTGTCATTCTCATGCCTAATCCTTTAGGCTTTTGGCAGAAAAAAATAGGCATACAGAAGGTCAAGGAACTGCATTGTGTAACATAAAGAGCCCAGATATCCATCCTCATCCATTTTGATATAGCCACTGTTGCCCAAGAGAGAGGCATTGAGCTGCTGCATTTCTTGTCATAACTTTAAAAGTATGTATGATATGAAATATTTAATCTTGTTTTTCATTTCTTTTCCCTCAATGGTTATATTCAGTTTTCATTTTAAAACATGACCACAGTGTGTCCTGGTTATGCCAACACATTAATTTGTAGTATAGAGGATTTATTTTTTTCTTGAGAAGTGAAACATCCTGAAATGTTGCAGGAAACACAAATGGATTCAGAAAGTTGTGAGGATCACTGAATACAAAGTTATGTATTGTGCTGCTAGCTAAAAATAAGTGGTTTAAATTAAGTAGACTATGGCTTGTCTTTTTGGTGGAATAGTTCTGTGAGAACCCTAGCTTTTAGGATATTATTATTGAATACTGTAGTCCTTTTATGGTATTGTAGCACTGTGCCAGTGCCAACCCAATGGATTTTTATTCTTTTTACATTGCTCTTTAAGGTAGCTTTCTTTCTTTAAAGGGACAATTCACTATTGCCTCCCTAGCTGCAATTAATGTGACTTGCTTGATGTTTTTATAAGCTCCTTTGCAGATGGTGCTGAAACTTCTTATTTTTAAATGGTGGAATGTCAGCTTATACTGCTGGTGACTCATTGGTAATGCCTCCCCCGAGGCTCAAACTGTCAGCACCATTGCAGGATTTAAACAGGGTTTTCTACAGCCAGAGATGTCTCCTAGGAAAAGTCAAATTTAGGCAGTTGTTAAAATTACTTGCTCCTCTCTTATTGCAAGGCTTAAGCAGATAATAGACTAGTAACACATTACAAATTATTACCACAATGCTCACTGTGTGCCAGAGCATGCCCAGGTGAAAAAAGGAAAAATGGATGTCTGTAGGAGAGCCAGTCAGGATGGAAGAGATTGTCTCATTAACAATTTGTGTGTTTTTTTTAGTGTGATAATCCTAGGAGGAACCATAACCCCCAAAGATAATTTACATTGGGCTAAGAGAAGTGTTGAGCATGAATAGAGTCTTTCCACTTTTCCTTCCAGTAGAAATATTGTTGTTACTACACTCCCAATATGCCTAGGAGCTCCTGACATCATTCAACATCATTCACCAGCATGGAGGATGAGCTGTAGGTAATGTAGTCCTACAAATATTTAGGGGCACATCTGAATAGTAGCTTCATCTTGGTGGTTGATAAGGACCAGAACAGGATATTTTTTGTGGAAAAAAAATACTTTTTTATGGGCAAGTATGCTGCTTTATGCTGGACCTGAGTGAGAGAGTAAAAACAACACAATAGATAAATAAAATCTGTTTTTAAAAAGTCATCTACTACATACAACTGATAAAAATGGTAAAGAAAAGAGGATGATAGAAAAATGAGATACAATCATGACTAGTGTTGCTTATTCATTCTATTGTGAATTATCTTGAGCTATTCTCCACCAGCTTATTGCCCCGATGGCCTACATCTTCAGACAACATACTATGTCCTTCTCACTGTGTCAATCTTCACAGGGGTATGCTATATACAGGTGCTGGTCATAAAATTAGAATATCATGACAAAGTTGATTTATTTCAGTAATTCCATTCAAAAAGTGAAAACTTGTATATTAGATTCATTCATTACACACAGACTGATGTATTTCAAATGTTTATTTCTTTTAATTTTGATGATTATAACTGACAACTAATGAAAGTCCCAAATTCAGTATCTCGGAAAATTAGAATATTGTGAAAAGGTTCAATACTGAAGACACCTGGTGCCACGCTCTAATCAGCTAATTAACTCAAAACACCTGCAAAAGCCTTTAAATAGGCTACACAATCATGGGGAAGACTGCTGACTTGACAGTTGTCCAAAAGACGACCATTGACACCTTGCACAAGGAGAGCAAGACACAAAAGGTCATTGCTAAAGAGGCTGGCTGTTCACAGAGCTCTGTGTCCAAGCACATTAATAGAGAGGCGAAGGGAAACACAAGATGTGGTAGAAAAAAGTGTACAAGCAATAGGGATAACCGCACCCAGGAGAGGATTGTGAAACAAAACCCATTCAAAAATGTGGGGGAGATTCACAAAGAGTGGACTGCAGCTGGAGTCAGTGCTTCAAGAACCACCACACACAGACATATGCAAGACATGTGTTTCAGCTGTCGCATTCCTTGTGTCAAACCACTCTTGAACAAGAGACAGCGTCAGAAGCGTCTCGAATTTGGACTGCTGCTGAGTGGTCCAAAGTTATGTTCTCTGATGAAAGTAAATTTTGCATTTCCTTTGGAAATCAAGGTCCCAGAGTCTGGAGGAAGAGAGGAGAGGCACAGAATCCACGTTGCATGAGGTCCAGTGTAAAGTTTCCACAGTCAATGATGGTTTGGGGTGCCATGTCATCTGCTGGTGTTGGTCCATTGTGTTTTCTGAGGTCCTAGGTCAACACAGCCATCTACCAGGAAGTTTTAGAGCACTTCATGCTTCCTGCTGCTGACGAACTTTATGGAGATGCAGATTTCATTTTCCAACAGGACCTGGCACCTGCACACAGTGCCAAAGCTACCAGTACCTGGTTTAAGGACCATGGTATCCCTGTTCTTGATTGGCCAGCAAACTCATCCATCCATCCATCCATCCATTTCCGCTTATCCGAGGTCGGGTCGCGGGGGCAGCAGCTTGAGCAGAGATGCCCAGACTTCCCTCTCCCCGGCCACTTCGTCTAGCTCTTCCGGGAGAATCCCAAGGCGTTCCCAGGCCAGCCGGGAGACATAGTCCCTCCAGCGTGTCCTGGGTCTTCCCCAGGGCCTCCTCCCGGTTGGACGTGCCCGGAACACCTCACCAGGGAGGCGTCCAGGAGGCATCCTGATCAGATGCCTGAGCCACCTCATCTGACTCCTCTCAATGCGGAGGAGCAGCGGCTCTACTCTGAGCCCCTCCCGGATGACTGAGCTTCTCACCCTATCTTTAAGGGAGAGCCCAGACACCCTGCGGAGGGAACTCATTTCAGCCGCTTGTATTCGCAATCTCGTTCTTTCGGTCACTACCCATATCTCATGACCATAGGTGAGGGTAGGAACATAGATCGACCGGTAAATTGAGAGCTTTGCCTTACGGCTCAGCTCCTTTTTCACCATGACAGACCGATGCAGAGCCCGCATCACTGCGGACGCTGCACCAATCCACCTGTCGATCTCACGCTCCATTCTTCCCTCACTCATGAACAAGACCCCGAGATACTTGAACTCCTCCACTTGAGGCAGGATCTTGCTCCCAACCCTGAGAGGGCAATCCACCCTTTTCCGACTGAGGACCATGGTCTCGGATTTGGAGGTGCTGATTCCCATCCCAGCCACTTCACACTCAGCTGTGAACCGATCCAGAGAGAGCTGAAATCCAGGCCAAAGGAGCCCCAACTAAATATTAAGTGCTGTACATGCTCCTACTTTTCATGTTCATACCTTTCAGTTGGCCAACATTTCTAAAAATCCTTTTTTTGCATTGGTCTTAATTGATATTCTAATTTTCTGAGATACTGAATTTGGGACTTTCATTAGTTGTCAGTTATAATCATCAACATTAAAAGAAATAAACATTTGAAATACATCAGTCTGTGTGTAATGAATGAATCTAATATACAAGTTTCACTTTTTGAATGGAATTACTGAAATAAATCAACTTTGTCATGATATTCTAATTTTATGACCAGCACCTGTATGTGTATTGTGAATGCATTTTATATGTATATTATTGCCTTGTATATGTGTGCTGACTTTAATTTTTGTGATTACTATTTGTTCTCTTTGTACACCTATGTACTTTGTAACTGTTGGAACAAGTTCATTTTGCTTTTGAGTTCAATAAAGTACTATTTATAACTGAATGGAGTGAAATGTATTAGAAAGCCAGTATTTCAGGTAAGACTGCTTTAATCATTTTTACTTGTAGCGGAATCTATGAGTTTCAGGGTTCAGCTTGCAAGCTTTCGAGGCAACTCAGGCCCCTTCTTCAGGCAAGATATAATTACATCTTGCCTGAAGAATTACATCTTGTGTGAAGAAGGGGCCTGAGTTGCCTCGAAAGCTTGCATATTGTAATCTTTTTAGTTAGCCAATAAAAGGTGTCATTTTGCTTGACTTTTCACTACATTCATAATGACTAACACGGTACAACACCCTAGCACTTGGGTTCATCTTCACATTCAGGTTGTTACAGATGTCTCTCCCTCAAGTCCAGTTATTTCTGGACAAATATAGACCAACCCCAGTGTGATCAGGCGGTTACTTAATTGATAAAGAATGTGTTGGTATGAGTCAGAGTTCCAAAGAGCAACAAACAATGGTGTTGTTTTAGGTGACTTGTGGAAGCTGCACTATTTGTGTGTTTTGCTTGGGATGGTGGATTGATATGGCGTGTAGACAGAAATAATTGAAAGAAATCCTTTATGTGCTTTAACACTATTTCCAGCATCATCTGTGCCTTGAATGCAAGAAGAATGTACACAAAACGCAGTCCAAGAAGCATTTTTGCTCAGTTGCTTCAAGATTTACTCCTTCCCAGAAATCTGATTAGAAAATAACCCAAAGACAGGTAGTAAACGACTGTGCTATATCAGCATAATGCATCATTAGATTATGGCATAATAACACAGGCTAATGAATGTCTCACTCCTTTGCTGTTCCTTACCCTCTGTTCTTTGGTTTTATCCCCAGCATTTAATTGAGATTTGAGTGTTACAAATAAGCTATGATTATCTTATGATAGAAAGTTTACAGAGGAAAATGACATGAAGAACTTTGATTTTTTTTTTTGTACAGATGTGGTCTACCTGTTTATAATTCCCACACACACTGCTAAATGTCATGCTGGGGTAACAAATTTGAAAAGTGAGATGCGGAAGTATTCATTTACAAAAAATCCTGAAATGAATCTCCAGATATCACTTTACAATGATCAGTAGTCATGAAAATGGTAAGTCCACTGCCTACTCTAAGCTTTTTGGAAAAAGATTGTAAGGATGCTGATTGCTGTTGACTGCTTTTGAGAAAAATTGATTAACTAGTTGGAAGAAAGAAAGCTACCTAACTCCTCGAACTGAGAAACTAATAATGTGTCATATATGGAATACTGATTTAATGCTGTGTCTTATATAGAAACATATATAAGTTAGAGCTATTGAAAATGCAGTCCTTTGCTGTTTATTGTATTTGCCTTGTGCTTTCTTCCTCATCTGTAACTTTGCATTGTTTATTGAGTTGGAGACTTTTGGGGGGGCATATTGCTGTCTATCCATAATAGTCATCCTGTGTTTATATTGTTCATTTACTTCTTTATAATAAAGACAATCATTCAATCAGCAATATAGAGGTAAAAATATAGAGGTAAAAATGGCACACTGTAATAGCTTATATGAGAAATAGTTGGGTGATTTAACATCTGAGAGAATATTACAAGCTAGGCTGTTCAAGTGTAGGACCCTTTGTGCAATTTGTTGCCTTTGTTTTTTTTTTTTTTGCTTTTTTTCCTTATTTTTATTCTTCTGTCTGTAAACTGCAGTTTAGTGATGATAGTAGATTATTGAGCTGAGAAATTTGGCTAATAATTTGATCATGCTTTAGGCTGTGTATTGTATTTGAAACATTTTCATATTTGGGTCTCACTAGAAGCAGTACTACTGTCTGAAAAGGTTCATTATAAGTTTCAAAAAGTTTTCTGCATTGTCATCAAGAATATAGTGTTTTTGTTTGTTGTCACTACAAAAAAAGATTCTGAATTTATGTGCAATGTAATTAATTTCTGATTTCTGTCTTTTTTCAGTAGTCTGAGCAATCACTATAGCGTGTGCACACAAGCATATATCAGTTAAAGTAAGCTTTTTTGCCAGTGTTCAGTTGTATCTCTTTTCCTTCATATTCTAATCAAAGAAGTGTGCATTACTGGACCCAAATTGTGTTCAGGTGCTTTGTATTGGTGCTGACCAATACATGTTTATAATAATATATTTTTGATATCTAGACATTTATCTATGACGAGTTTTCTAGCTGCACCACTTAAACACATTACAGAGTGCAGTTACATTTTGAAAAATTAAACTGGGACACAAGGGGATTGTCTGGAGAAGTACAGTATAATGTTTATCTGAAATCAAGGTAGCTTTGTTCACATCAAAAGTAATGTATGCAATTGTTCTGAATACATAATCAATGCTATTTTAATACTATGATTTATTAATCATGTTATTCAACGGTGGTGAAGTATCACATGTTGATTAGCACATGCTAGTAAGGATTTCACTGAACTTGTTCATATGACAATAATGACTGTATACTGTAAATATATAATACTAGGGGGCTTACCCCCTGCTCACTTCGCTTGCCAACCACCCTGGCCTGCGCTATGCGCCAGCCACTTCACATCTCTGCCGCTCGCGTTGTGAAGAGGGGGGCTGAATGCACCCCAAGGAGACACGGTCACTCCTCAGAAACCCCCTCTTAAATGGTGATATAATGGGAAACAAATACAGTTGGTTTTTTTTTTTTACCTCCTCTTTGCTCGATCAGCTGCTGGATAGCTGCTGACTTGCTGCTACTACTGCCATGCCGCGTGATCTGCATCTTGTGCGGCGCTTCGAACATTTAAAAGCCTGTACAACAGCTGTGTTTGTCATCTACTCTTTGTCTTTTATTTCCGGCCCCGGGCGTGGTTAAATCTCTTGGCACAAAGTCTCGTCTTGTGGGATGTGAGTTCTTCATATTTTATTTTATAATTTAAAAACGGAATAAGAATCTGAAAATGTAACATCACATCAAAGTTCGAACAATTCTGAAAAGAATGATACCAAACATATATATGTAGGTTTTAAAATAAGCCAATTTAAAGCATGACAAAAAATGTGACATGATGTCACATAAAATCGTTGCACAAAATCATTGCAATTTTAGGCTTAAGATTTTATATATAGAGAGTAGATATTTTACAGATTAACATAACATAACAAAGGAGTTTATGCTTGCTTTAGATGAATTTGCTTTTGTCTAGTTGTTACCAATAAAGCAAATGGAAGAAACTTCAGAATAATTACATCAACATGTACAATAGTTTACTGACCTCTACACATAAAATACATAAACTTTGAGGTGCAGTTGAAGCCATTTGGCACAGTGGAGCAACTGTACTGTATATAACATAGATCTGTGCTAGTACTACATCAAGAAAAATCTGTTAAAATGAAATAAAATAAATTATGAGAATCAAACTAAATATTCAGTTAATACATGCCAAGTTATTTTGTGGTTTGTGTATAAACTGCAGTGTTCAATTACACTGTTGCAGGAGCTGTGACTAATAAAATGACATTTTGCTTGTACCACCAGAAACGTATGACAAAAATCATGGCAATAAAATTTCAAATGAGTATTTTTGGTTTCATTGCTTTATTCCTCAAGATGTGCAAAAACTTCTTGTTCTTCTTTCGGCTGCTCCCGTTAGGGGTTGCCACAGCGGATCATCTTCTTCCATATCTTTCTGTCCTCTGCATCTTGTTCTGTTACACCCATCACCTGCATGTCCTCTCTCACCACATCCATAAACCTTCTCTTAGGCCTTCCTCTTTTTATCTTGCCTGGCAGCTCTATCCTTAGTATCTTTCTCCCAATATACTCAGCATCTCTCCTCTGCACATGTCCAAACCAACAAATCTCGCCTCTCTGACTTTGTCTCCCAACCGTCCAACTTGAGCTGACCCTCTAATGTACTCGTTTCTAATCCTGTCCATCCTCGTAACACCCAATGCAAATCTTAGCATCTTTAACTCTGCCACCTCCAGTTCTGCCTCCTGCTTTCTGGTCAGTGCCACCATCTCCAACCCATATAACATAGCTGGTCTCACTACCGTCCTGTAGACCTTCCCTTTCACTCTTGTTGATATCCTTCTGTCACGAATCACTCCTGACACTCTTCTCCACCCATTCCACCCTGCCTGCACTTTCTTTTTCCACCTCTCTTCCACAATCCCCATTACTCTGTACGGTTGATCTCAAATATTTAAACTCATTCACCTTCACCATCTCTACTCCTTGCATCCTCACCATTCCACTGACCTCCCTCTCTATAGCATATTTCCACCTCTCCAGGGTCTCTTCAACCTGCTCCCTACTCTAGCTACAGATCACAATGTCATCAGCAAACATCATAGTCCACGGGGACTCCTGTCTAATCTCATCTGTCAACCTGTCCATCACCAATGCCACCTCCACCTTGAATGCATCCGTCACTCCTACCACAGACCTCACCACAGTCACACTTCCCTTGTACATATCCTGTACAACTCTTACATACTTCTCTGCCACTCCCGACTTCCTCATACAATACCACAACTCCTCTCTAGGCACCCTGTCATATGCTTTCTCCAGGTCCACAAAGACGCAATGCAACTCCTTCTGGCCTTCTCTAAACTTCTCTATCAACATCCTCAGAGCAAAAATTGCATCTGTGGTGCTCTTTCTTGGCATGAAACCATACTGCTGCTCACTAATCACTCACTTCTTAACCTAACTTCCACTACTCTTTCTCATAACTTCATGCTGTGGCTCATCAATTTTATCCCCCTGTAGTTACTACAGTCCTGCACATCCCCCTTATTCTTAAATATCTTCACCAGTACACTTTTTCTCCACTCCTCAGGCATCCTCTCACTTTCCAAGATTCCATTAAACAATCTGGTTAAAAACTCCACTGCCATGTCTCCTAAACACCTCCATGCTTCCACAGGTATGTCATCTGGACCAACGGCCTTTCCATTCTTCATCCTCTTCATAGCTCTCCTTACTTCCTCCTTGCTAATCTGTTCCACTTCCCTGATTCACTATATCCACATCATCCAACCTCTTCTCTCTCTCATTCTTTTCATTCATAAGCATCTCTAAGTACTTTTTCCATCTGCTCAACACACTCTCGCTTGTGAGTACATTTCCATCTTTATCCTTTATTACCCTAACCTGCTGCACATCTTTCCCAGCTCGGTCCCTCTGTCTAGCCAATCGGTACAGGTCCTTTTCTCCCTCTTTAGTGTCCAACCTTTCATACAACTCATCATACACTTTTTCTTTAGCCTTCACCACCTCTCTCTTCACCTTGTGCCTTATCTCCTTGTACTCTTGTCTACTTTCTGCATCTCTCTGACTATCCCATTTCTTCTTGGCCATCCTCTTCCTCTGTATACTCTCCTGTACTTCCCCATTCCACCACCAGGTTTCCTTTTCCTTCTTTCTCTGTCCAGATGTCACACCAAGCACCATTCTACATCTGCTGTAGTTTCCCAACTGTCTGGTAATTCTTCACTACCACCCAGTGCCTTTCTCACCTTCTCCCTAAACTCAACCTTGCAGTCTTCCTTTTTCAGCTTCCACCATTTGATCATTGGCTGTGCCCTCACTACAGACCACCATCCTATGCTGCTTAACTACACTTTCCCCTGCCACCACTTTGCAGTCTTCAATCTCCTTCAGATTGACTCTTCTGCATAGGATGTAATCTACCTGTGTGCATCTTCCTCCACTCTTGTACATCACCCTATGTTCCTCCCTCTTCTTAAAATACGTATCCACCACAGCCATGTCCATCCTTTTGGCAAACTCCACTATCCTCTGACTTTCTTCATTTCTCTCCTTGACAACATACCTATCCATCACCTCCTTGTCTCCTCTGTTCCTTTCACCAACATGTCCATTGAAATCCGCTCCAATCACCACTTTCTGTCCCGTGGGTACACTGTTCATCACTTTATCCAACTCACTCCAAAAATCTTTTTTCTAATCCATTGCACACCCAACTTGCGGGGCATATGCACTAACAACATTCATAATCACACCTCCAATTTCCAGCTTCATAATCATTACTCAGTCTGACACTCTTTTCACCTCCAGAACACTCTTGACATACTGTTCCTTCAGAATAACCCCTACTCCATTTCTCCTCCTATCCACACCATGATAGAACAATTTGAATCCACCTTCAATCCACCTGGCCTTACTCCCCTTCCATTTAGTCTCTTGCACGCACGATAGATCAACCTTCCTTCTCTCCATCATATCGGCTAACCCTCTCCCCTTACCAGTCATACTGCCAACATTCAAAGTTCCTACCCTCAGTTCCAATCTCTTTACCTTCCTCCTCTCCTCCTGTCTCCCCCCTCTTCTTCTCCTTCTCCTTCTTCTTCTTCTTCTTCTTCTTCAGCCAACAGTAGCCCAATTTCCACCAGCACACTGTTGACTAACAGTACTGGTGGTGGTCATTGTTAACCCGGGGTTCGACCGATCCGGTATGGAAATTTGTATTGTTGTCCGCATATTGATTTGGCAAAATTTTACTCCGGATGCCCTTCCTGATGTAACCCTCCCCATTTATCCGTGCTTGGGACCGGCACAAAGAAACACACTGGTTTGTTTCCCCTGTGGCTGGGTTCCCAAGATGTGCAAAAACAAAAGGAATTAATATATATTAAAATATTGTTAAAATGAATTGTAAATTCCTCTCTTAGAATTTTGAACTGGAGTTTGTGTCCCTTAATGATCCTTAGAGATATATTGTCGGGAACTTTGTACAAAATGGGAAGAAATATAATGAGGGGGACCAGACAAACAGCAAACCAGTAATTAGTTGTCCATGATAGTTCCAAATAAATATAACTGAAACTGTTCTGGAACATGTATTTTGTGAGCCATTCCTGGAGCTAGGCCTGAAAGGAGTGTTCACCAGCAATTTCCTGATGGCAGAAGTGAAACATTTAGCTCAGTTAAGAAATATGCAAATGTTAGGAGTCATATGCAATGTGCTTCAGTGGTGCAATGCATCAAGGCAGTCTAGACCAGGGGTGGGCAATGTCGGTTCTGGAGAGCCACAGTGGCTGCAGGTGTTTGTTCCAACCCAGTTTCTTAATGAGAAAACAATTATTGCTGATAAAACACTTATTGCTTAAGTGACATTTTGATGTTTCATTTTAGTGGTCTCGCTTGTTAAGGTTCCCCACCCTCAATTGCTTATTTCAATCTTAAACGGCTGCATTTATTGTTTTAATGGCTCCTTATTAGCAGTAAAATGTAAATGACAAAGCAGCCAGTAGTTCTCTGTCCAGTTTGTTTTAATTCACATCTGTGTGTGTTCATCATGCACTGTTTGATTTAATATACTGTAACATGTAATAGAAAATGTGACAGACTGAAAATTATCTATTTTAGGCTTCAAATCATTTGGATGATATCCTTAGAGAGGAAAAAATCAGTGGTCTCGCTTGTTAAGGTTCCCCACCCTCAATTGCTTATTTCAATCTTAAACAGCTGCATTCATTGTTTTAATGGCTCCTTATTAGCAGTAAAATGTAAATGACAAAGCAGCCAGCAGTTCTCTGTCCAGTTTGTTTTCATTCACATCTGTGTGTGTTCATCATGCACTGTTTGATTTAATAAAACATGTAATAGAAAATGTGACAGACTGAAAATTATCTGTTTTAGGCTTCAAATCATTTGGATGATATCCTTGGAGAGGAAAACATCTATGATATAAGAACCTTGCATTACAGACTAACAAGCCATTAAATTAAATATGGTGCGAGACTGGCAAGGATTGGTTTCTAATTAAGCAGTTGGGTTGGAATGAAAACCTGTAGCCACTGCGGCTCTCCAGGACCGACATTGCATATTTTACCTGGTTTCACAGCAGCACTGATGGAGAGCAAATATAAATTTTCTTATGTATTGTTTGGTCTTCTAGCATAGAGCTCAGAGTCAACAAGCAGTTAAGATTTGACAAAGTACTGTTTAGAAGGACTGGGGCTTACTGTACAATGTGGTGGTGTTATCCATACCTAGTCCAGTTATTTTTGCTGTAAGGCTTTGTTCTGCTTCTGCGCAGTCTCCAATAGGTCTTTTGTATTAACTTATTTATTTTTTTGTTTATGTAACTAACATTCCTATTTTGTAATTTGTATGGAAATGTAACTCATTCAGGTCCAGCTGATAACCATACATCAGTTTAGTTATAAAGGCTATTATGGTTGCATGCTAAGGTTCAATGTGATATAGTAAAATTGAAGGTAGAGACTTAAGGAAAGGGAATCTAGACTAGCTGAGCCTTGTGCCTTTTTTTATTTATGATAAAACATCTTAACTCTGCATAGGTTCTGGGTGTACTATAGAAGGGAGTTTTAATATGCCTGATACATTACCTCTGGAAAAGGTATTAAATGAACTGAACCATGGATAATTGCCTACTGTCAAAGTTCCATAAACCAGAACTGGAACAATAATATTGGGACCCACTCCAGACCTGGAAGTTGTGGGCACCAGCCATTACCTGGTGGTCCTAGTGACCTATATGGCTCAGCAATGCCATCCTGGAAAAGACTAATTATGCCTCTAATTGATTCACCATATGTAGGGCCAAGTGTAGGAGTTGGATGCATTGTAGCACGTCAGTGATAAGCATTGGTGCATTGACAAACTTAGTGACCAGGTTCTTTATTGACAAAGTTCTTGGAAACAATTTTAGACCATTGGGAGGGAGGGTCATGTGTATTCATGTGGTGATATGATATTCTGTGAAGTTAACCAAATTCAAGACAAAATCTGATGTCAGGTGTACATAGCAGAATGAATTTCTTACTTCAGTGTCTCCCACAGGCTATACAGTAGTACAACGCAGATACCAACAAATGAATATAAAAATAACTTCACCAGCATCAGAATTAATTAGGGGAAAAGGATAAAAATGCTCTCCAACTGAACAACTTGCTCCAAGCTGTGAACGTTGCAGTCAAGTTCCAGCCTCATTTGGCCATATGTTCTGAGAGTGCACCAAATTAACATAATTTTAAACAAAACAAAATCTTTAAATGCCTTTCAAACAGCTTAGGTGTCACAATCTCTACTGATCCATTAACTGCTGTGTTTGGTGTACTTCCAGAAGGGCTTAAAGTGGAGAAAGACAAACAAAAGGTAAATTGCCTTTACTTCACTATTGGCACACAGACTTATCTTGCTCAACTGGAAGAATCCTAACTCACCTCTTTTAAGTCAATGAGTAAATGATGTTATATACTATTTGAAATTGGAAACAATCAAATTCTCACTTAGAGGATCTGTGCAAAATGTTTTTTAAAACCTGGCAGGACCTAATCAATAATATTTTAGAATAGGCATTTAAATTGAGGAAGCAGATTCTCTTCCCTTTTTAATTTTATTTATTTATTAAAGTTTTACTCTGTTAGCCTAGCTGTCTTTCTCATGGGTGGGGGTTGATTTGACTTGAACTTAGTTCTGGAAATTTGACTTGCTTGTATGGAATGTTAAACTGATCAACTTGCACCTTAAAGCAGGGCAGGGGCAAAAATACTCCAAACATTACACATAATATTAGGAATAATTTAACGTGTTATTATTACTATCATAATAAAAGTCAGCTTTGACATTATGATTCCATCTATTTTATTTTTTAATTGTTAAAATTGAATTAAGTTTACTGCTTATCTACCATCAATATAAACTGTAAGTTAAATTGACTCAAAAAATGAGATGTATGCTGATGAAATATCTCAACAGCATTGAAAGACTTAACAAGTTTTCCCTCATAGTAGTGCCAGTGCCCCTGGTGATTTCATCACCTCCTCGGGTGATACAGCGCCACCCCGCTGCCTGCACTTGGGAAAGCAGATCATAACCTGGTTCTGCTTCAGCCTCACTACAAACCAAGAGTGAGGGTCCTACCTACAACCACACGCTCATTCAGGAAGTGGTTCCCTGAGGCAGAGAAGGCTCTGAGAGAATGCCTTGCAACTACAGACTGGGATATCCTGCAGGGATCACATAGTGAAGACATTGAGGAGGTTGTTGACTGCACTACTGACTACATCAACTTCTGTATGGACATTGTAGTTCCAGTAAGAACTGTACGCTGCTATGCTAACAACAAGCCATGGATTACAAGTGACATCAAGGGCCTTTTGAACCAGAAGAAAAGGGCTTTTAAAGGCTGTGATCAGCATGAGCTCAAGCAAGTGCAGAAGGAACTTAGAGTCCAGCTCAGGGCAGTGAAGGAGCAGTACAGGAGAAAGCTGGAGCAGAAGTTGCAGAATAACAGAATGAAGGAAGTGTGGGATGGGATGAAGATCATCACTGGCTGCAGCTCGAAGCGGGGTGCCACCTTCAAGAGTGACGTGAAGAGAGCAAACCAAATGAACAACTTCTTTAACAGGTTTGACCATCCTAACCCACTCTCACTCTCACCTTGGAGTACTGCACCCTCCACACATTCTTCTGCTGATACCAGCATAGGAGAGACATCCCCACCCACAATTACAACAGCGCAGGTGAGCAGAGAGCTGAGGAGACTTCGTACCAGCAAAGCAGCAGGTCCAGATGGAGTATCGCCACGACTGCTGAAGGTCTGTGCATCAGAGCTGGGGGGTCCTCTACAGCGCATCTTCAACCTGAGCCTGGAACAGGGGAGAGTCCCGAGGCTTTGGAAAACATCTTACATCACCCCAGTCCCAAAGGTATCACGTCCTAGTGAGCTGAATGACTTCCGGCCTGTTGCTCTGACGTCACATGTGATGAAGACCATGGAGAGGCTGCTGCTTCACCACCTGAGGCCACAGGTTCAACACGCCCTCGACCCTCTGCAGTTTGCATATCAGGAGAAGGTGGGAGCGGAGGATGCCATCATCTATATGCTACACCGATCCCTCTCCCACTTGGACAGAGGCAGTGGTGCTGTAAGAATTATGTTTCTAGACTTCTCTAGTGCCTTCAACACAATCCAACCTCTGCTCCTTAGGGACAAGCTGACAGAGATGAGAGTAGATTCATACCTGGTGGCATGGATCGTGGACTATCTTAAAGACAGACCTCAGTATGTGCGTCTTGGGAACTGCACGTCTGACATTGTGGTCAGCAACACAGGAGCGCCACAGGGAATTGTACTTTCTCCAGTCCTGTTCAGCCTATATACATCGGACTTCCAATACAACTCGGAGTCCTGCCACTTGCAAAAGATTGCTGATGACACTGCTATCGTGGGCTGCATCACGAGTGGGCAGGAGGAGGAGTATAGGGACCTAATCAAGGACTTTGTTAAATGGTGCGACTCAAACCACCTACAACTGAACACCAGCAAAACCAAGGAGCTGGTGGTGGATTTTAGGAGGCCCAGACCCCTCATGGACCCCATGATCATTAGAGGTGACTGTGTGCAGATGATGCAGACCTATAAATACCTGGGAGTGCAGCTGGATGATAAATTAGACTGGACTGCCAATACTGATGCTCTGTGTAAGAAAGGACAGAGCCGGTTATACTTCCTTAGAAGGCTTGCGTCCTTCAACATCTGCAATAAGATGCTGCAGATGTTCTATCAGAGGGTTGTGGCGAGCGCCCTCTTCTACACGGTGGTGTGCTGGGGAGGCAGCATTAAGAAGAAGGACGCCTCACGCCTGGACAAACTGGTGAGGAAGGCAGGCTCTATTGTTATACTTCCTTAGAAGGCTTGCATCCTTCAACATCTGCAATAAGATGCTGCAGATGTTCTATCAGATGGTTGTGGCGAGCGCCCTCTTCTACGCGGTGGTGTGCTGGGGAGGCAGCATTAAGAAGAAGGACGCCTCACGCCTGGACAAACTGGTGAGGAAGGCAGGCTCTATTGTTGGCATGGAGCTGGACAGCTTGAAATCTGTGGTAGAGCGACGGACACTTAGCAGGCTTTTATCAATTATGGTGAATCCACTGCATCCACTAAACAGTGTCATCTCCAGACAGAAGAGCAGCTTCAGCGACATACTGCTGTCACTGTCCTGCTCCACTGACAGACTGAGAAGATCGTTCCTCCCCCACACTATGTGACTCTTCAATTCTACCCGGGGGGTAAACGTTAACATTATACAAAGTTATTGTCCGTTTTTACCTGCATTGTTATCAATCTTTAATTTAATATTGGTTTTTGTATCAGTATGCTGCTGCTGGAGTATGTGAATTTCCCCTTGGGATTAATAAAGTATCTATCTATCTATCTATCTATCTATCTATCTATCTATCTATCTATCTATCTATCTATCTATCTATCTATCTATCTATCTATCAACGGCAAAAAAAAACATTAAAAATATATGGCTATCCAACCCCAATCTCTCCGAGTCTAATGATGGTATTTTAAGTGGATTAATTTGGGTTTGTTAAAGCATAATATTAAATACCTCATATTTCAGATTTTAATGTATGTGTTTAGCTGTATAAATCAGGCTGCTGCCCAAAGTCCATGCTACACAATACATTCATTCACATCAGTGCTTCTCACCCTTTCTCTAAGGGTGAGCCCAGCCACCTTGAGGAGAAATCTCCTATCAGCCACTTATACCTGCGATCTCATTCTTTCAGTCACTATGCAAAGCTCATGACCATAGGTGAGGGTAGGGATACAGATTGACTGGTAAATTGAGAGCTTTGCTTTGTCCTCCTTTTAGCTCAGCTCCTTCTTCTCTTCTGCAGATTCATATAGCGGCCACCCCATCCATCTGTCAGTTTCACCATCCTTTTTGCCTTCACTTGTGATCAAGACCCCAAGGTACTTAAATTTTTCCACCTGAGGAAGTAACTCCTCTCCCACCTGGAGAAGACAGTCAACCCTTTTCCTACTGAGGACCATGTCTCAAATTTGGAGGTGCTGATCCTCATCCCTGCTGCTTCACACTCAGATACAAACTGTACCAATGTGTGCTGGAGTTCACAGCTCAATTAAGCCATCAGGACCACATTGACTGCAAAAAGCAGTGCAACAATTCTAAGGCCACTGAATCTGACACCCTCTCCTCCCTAACTGAGCCTTGATATCCTGTCAATGAAAATCACAAACAGGATAGAAGACAAAGCATAGCCCTGGCAGAGTCCCACACCCTCTGGAAACAGTGCTGATGTTTTTATGAGCATATGGACATAACTCTCCCTGTGATTATACAGGGCCCAAATAGTCCTTATTAAAGGCCCTGGAACCCTGTGTTCTCCTAGCACCCTTCACAGAATCTAACACAGTCATATGCCTTCTCTAAGTCCACAAAACACATGTAGACCGATTGGGTGTACTCACAAGCCCCCTCAGGATCCTCATCAAGAGCTGATCCACTGTTCCACGGCTTGGACAGAATCCACATTGCTGCTCCAGGATATGAGGTTCCTCACCTGGGCAAAGTCTCCTTTCCAGTACCCTGGCATAAGCTTTTTCAGGGAGGCTAAGGAATGTGATCCACAATTGTTGGAGCACACCCTTCATACCCCTTTTAAAAGTGGGTACCACCACCCCAGTCTGCCAGTCTAGGGGCACGGCTCCTGGTGGCCATGCAACATTAAAAATGCTTGTCAGCCATGATAGCCAAACAATGTACAAAGCCTTCAGCGTTTTTGGATGGATCTCATCCACCTCCTGGATTTTGTCAGTGCCGAGTTGCTTAACTATCTCAGTGACTTCCTCAGGGAAATTGCCATTGGTCCCCCATCAGCTTCTAGTTCTACCTCCTCTTCAAAGGGTGTGCCATTGGGTTCAAAGTCCTCCTTCCACAGCTAGACTGCATCCTCAGTCCAGGTCAGCACTACTCCACCCATTGCTAGGTGAAACCCTGCCTTCCCCTCCTAAGTCATCTGAAGGTTTTCCAGAACCTCTTTGATCTTGATCAATAGTTGCTTTCCAAGGTCCCTCTGAATTCCTCCCACACCTGGGTTTATACTTCCCTGACCATGAAGGACACAGTCCTTTTGGCCTGTCAGTACCCCTGTGCTAACCAGAGTCTCCCATGCTAACCATACACGAAAGGCCTCCATCTTCAACCTGAGGGGATCCCTCACCACTGGTGTCCACCACTGAGTCCTTGGATTGATATTTCGAGAGGCACCTATGGCCTTCAGACCACAGCTATTGGCAGCCGCTTAACACATTGGAGGCTTTAAACAAGACCCATTTGGACTTGTATGTCCCCAGCTTTCCCTGGAATGTGGGAAAAGCTTTTTCGGAGGTTGGAGTTGAAAGTCTTCAGGACGGGGGTCTCCCACAGATGTTTTCAGTCCACCCCCACTTTTCCCCAGGCTTTTCCTCCACAATTTGACCCAACTCACCACCAGGTGGTGATCAGTTCACAGCTCTGCCGCTCTCTTCACCCAAGTGACCAGAACATGCAGCTGCAGATTTGGTGATATGATTATACAAGTAAAATCAGTTATAGACCTTTGCTCTTAGGTGCTCTAGTGCCAAGTACACTTATGAGCCACCTTATGTTCAAACTTGTTGCTTGTTAGTGACAAACAATGCCTTGCATAGTAGTCCAATAACAAAACCCTGCCCTTGGTTAGATCATGGAGGCTGTTCCTCCCAATTACACCTCTCTGGGTGTCTCCATCATTGCCCACATAGGTCGTTGAATTCATCCAGCATAACTATGGAGTCTACAGCTGTGACCCTTTCAAAGTATCCCATCTAGGTACTCCAAGGAGGCCTGGTAGTCTGAACTGTCATTTGGTGCATAAGCACATATGGCCATCAGAGTTATCCCTCTGCGACTTTCAGCTTCACAGAGGCAGGCCTCTTGTTCTTTAGGACAAATTCCAACATGGCATCGACTATGCAGGGGTTCGATAAGAAGCCGACTCTGCCCTACGCCTTTACCATGGTCAACTCCAGCGTAAAGGAGAGTCCAGCCTCTTTTGAGAGGTTTGGTCCCAGAACCAAGTGAGTGGGTGGACAAGAGTAACTTTTTGTCTGTGTTCCAATCTGCCAAGACCTGGGGCCTCATGTATAAATGGTGCATATACATAAAATTGTTGCGTACACCCGTTTCCATGCTCACATCGCAATGTTTAAAAGCTAAACTTGGCATAAAGCCATGCACATTTTCACACCAGCTCAATCCCTTGCGTATGCAAGTTCTCTGCTCGGTTTTGCAAACTGGCATCACCCAGCATCAAAGCAGTGTTTCTGTTCCTGTGTGGTTTCCCTTTCTTTTTTCGATCCACATCCCTGACACGGCTTTATCAAATACACCAAAATTAACTGCATATCGTTTATTAGTTTAAGGCATCTGAATGTAATCAACCCGTAACTATATAATGGTGAACAGAATGGCCAAACTATTACAAATACCTTCGCCACTTTAGCGTTGTCACTCATAGTGCACCACTCAGAGTATTTTAACCCATTGTATCTGTGTGTGGAATCACAGTTCTACAGCAGCTGGTCGGATTATCGGGATACAGCATCTAGCAGAGCAGTTCCCAACCTTTTTTCTCTCCCGTACCCCTTGATTATGCTTTTCACGTTAGGTAAATAATCAAATGACTCAAATTAACCTAATGACATTTATAGGCTTCTATTGTTGATTTTACAATTTATTTCAATTATTTATAATAGCAGCCTAACATAAGATCAAAACAAATAAAAACAGCATTAAAATAATTTTTACCCACATTAACTTACAGTCATATGAAAAAGTTTGGGAACCCCTCTTAATTCTTTGGATTTTTGTTTATCATTGGCTGAGTTTTCAAAGTAGCAACTTCCTTTTAATATATGACATGCCATATGGAAATAGGAGTATTTCAGCAGTGACATTAAGTTTATTGGATTAACAAAAAATATGCAATATGCATCATAACAAAATTAGACAGGTGCATAAATTTGGTCACCCAAACAGAGATAATATTTAGTTGAGCCTCCTTTTGCAAATATAACACCCTCTAGACACCTTCTATAGCCTTTGATGAGTGTCTGGATTCTGGATGGAGGTATTTTTGACCATTCTTCCATACAAAATCTCTCCTGTTCAGTTAAATTTAATGGCTGCCAAGCATGGACAGCCTGCCTCAAATCATCCCACAGATTTTCGATGATATTCAAGTCAGGGGACTGTGACGGCCATTCCAGAACATTGTACTTCTCCCTCTGCATGAATGCCTTTGTAGATTTCGAACTGTGTTTTGGGTCATTGTCTTGATGGAATATCGAACCCCTGCGTAACTTCAACTTTGTGACTGATGCTTGGACATTATTCTGAAGAATTTGTTGATATTGGGTTGAATTCATCCGACCCTCGACTTTAACAAGGGCCCCAGTCCCTGAACTCGCCACACAGCTCCACAGCATGACGGAACCTCCACCAAATTTGACAGTAGGTAGCAGGTGTTTTTCTTGGAATGCAGTGTTCTTCTTCTGCCATGCAAAGCACTTTTTGTTATGACCAAATAACTCAATTTTTGTCTCATCAGTCCAAAGCACTTTGTTCCAAAATGAACCTGGCTTGTCTAAATGAGCATTTGCAATACAACAAGCAACTTTGTTTGTGGCGTGAGTGCAGAAAGGGCTTCTTTCTCATCACCAAGCCATACAGATGTTCTTTGTGCAGATTGCCTTGAATTGTAGAATGATGTACAGATACCCCATCTGCAGTAAGATGTTCTTGCAGGTCTTTGGAGGTGATCTGTGGGTTGTCTGTAGCCATTCTCACAATCCTGTGCATATGCCGCTCCTGTATTTTTCTTGGCCTGCCACACCTGGGTTTAACAGCAACTGTGCCTGTGGCCTTCCATTTCCTGATTACATTCCTTACAGTTGAAACTGACTGTTTAAACCTCTGAAATAGCTTTTTGTAGCCTTCCCTAAACCATGATACTGAACAATCTTTGTTTTCAGATCTTTTGATAGTTGCTTTTCGCGGGATCCCATGCTGCCACTCTTCAGAGGAGAGTCAAAGAGATTCACAACTTGCAATTGACCACCTTAAATACCTTTTCTCATGATTGGACACACCTGTCTATGAAGTTCAAGGCTTAACGAGCTAATCCAACCAAATTGGTGTTGCAAGTAATCAGTATTGAGCAGTTACATGCATTCAAATCAGCAAAATTACAAGGGGACCCAAATTTTTCCACAAGCCAGTTTTTCACATTTGATTTAATTTCATACAACTAAATACTGTGTCGCAATAACGAGACATCACACAGATAAAGGTTTGGGGCAGCCACCCGTATAATGAGGTATCCTGGCTGCAAAGTTGTAAATGCAAAATATAGAGCACTGATGTGTTTACAACAGAGTCCACAACAAGACTGACACATAGGGGAAACGGTTAGACTTTTAAAGGGGAAGACAGGAAGTGAGGTCATATGGGTCTGGCTCAGGATCATCTGCCATTGGTTCAAGCCCGGAGGTGACATCACAGGGGCCTGAGCCGGTAAGGTCTTCTTCCATTGGCTCGGTCCCGGAAGTGACTTCATGAGAGCCAGGTGAGATCTCCCGGGAATGGTCTACAGGCAAGGGAAAAAAAGAATCAGTGCACTCTGCCACATCCCGGCATGCCCCAGAACTGTCTTCCCTCGAGCCCTTTAGCTGCCTCCCATGCGCATGTGTGTGACAACTGCTTCACTACAACAACAACAACAACATTTATTTATATAGCACATTTTCATACAAAAAGTAGCTCAAAGTGCTTTACATAATGAAGAAAAGAAGAATAAAAGACAAATAAGAAATTAAAATAAGACAACCTTAGTTAACATAAGAAGGAGTAAGGTCCGATGGCCAGAGTGGACAGAAAAAACAAAAAAAAACTCCAGAAGGCTGGAGAAAAAAATAAAATCTGTAGGGGTTCCAGGCCACGAGACCGCCCAGTCCCCTTTGGGCATTCTACCTAACATAAATGAAATAGTCCTCTTTGTAGTTAGGGTTCTCACGGAGTCACTTGATGCTGATGGTTATACAGACTTCTGGCTTTTAATCCATCCATCATTGTTGGAACATCATGGTGCTTTGGGTAGATGGTGGTGGCACAAGCCACCACCAATAGGACACCGGAAAAGGAAACAGAAGAGAGAGTAGGGGTTAGTACAGATTTTGAATGGTTATTATAATGAATTGGATATACAGAGTGTCAGGATTAAATTACAGTGAAGTTATGAGAAGGCCATGTTAAAGTAATGTGTTTTCAGTAGTTTTTTAAAGTGCTCCACTGTATTAGCCTGGCGAATTCCTACTGGCAGGCTATTCCAGATTTTAGGTGCATAACAGCAGAAGGCCGCCTCACCACTTCTTTTAAGTTTTGCTCTTGGAATTCTAAGGAGACACTCAGTTGAGGATCTGAGGTTGCGATTTGGAATATAAGGTGTCAGACATTCCGATATATAAGACGGGGCGAGATTATTTAAAGCTTTAAAAACCATAAGCAGAATTTTAAAGTCAATTCTGAATGACACAGGTAACCAGTGTAGTGACATCAAAACTGGAGAAATGTGTTCGGATTTTCTTTTCCTGGTAAGGATTCTAGCAGCTGCATTCTGCACTAACTGCAAACGATTGATGTCTTTTTTGGGTAGTCCTGAGAGGAGTGCATTACAGTAATCTAGTCGACTAAAGACAAACGCATGAACTAATTTCTCTGCATCTTTCGATGATATAAGAGGTCTAACTTTTGCTATGTTCCTTAGGTGAAAAAATGCTGTCCTAGTGATTTTATTAATATGCGATTTAAAATTCAGATTACAATCAACGGTTACCCCTAAGCTTTTTACCTCCGATTTGACTTTTAATCCTAATGCATCCAGTTTATTTCTAATAGCCTCACTGTATCCATTATTGCCAATCACTAAGATTTCGGTTTTTTCTTTATTTAATTTGAGAAAGTTACTATTCATCCATTCTGAGATACAGGTTAGACATTGTGTTAGCGAATCAAGAGATTTAGGGTCATCAGGTGCTATTGATACATACAGCTGTGTGTCATCAGCATAGCTGTGGTAGCTCACGTTATGTCCCGAGATAATCTGACCTAATGGAAGCATGTAGATTGAGAAGAGCTAAAATCTTTGTTCGGAAAACACTCCAGTACTCAGATGTTCCTAGGAAATGAAAGACATACCACCGTTATCTTTTTTGTTGAAAGTAGAGTAAATTATTATGCAGGCTGAAAGGTGTTCCCAAACATTTGAGCTTGTTTCTTGGATCTGAGTTTTTTAAAATCAGGTTCAAATGAAGACAGATATAACCTCAAATCAGGAGCTGCGTCAGGCTTATTGCAATATTTATTATTAATATATGCATAAGATGAGAATGCTTTTTCGACAAACTCTGTGTTCATGAAAGGTAATAAATATTTTATTGTTTTATCACTGAGTTCTTGGTACTCTTCTTTCACTGCTGCCCAGCAGTCAATGACATTTCGTTTTTTGAAATCAGATTGTAAAGAAGAATCAGTCAAATCTTCAATCAATTTTTCTTTTTCAGAAACTGATAGTTTTTTAGATAGATACAGTAGATAGATAGATACATAGATAGATACTTTATTAATCCCAAGGGGAAATTCACATACTCCAGCAGCATACTGATACAAAAAAGAGTGGTGGCTCTGAGGCTAGGGATATGCACTGGCAATCGGAAGGTTGCTGGTTCGATTCCCGTAAATGCCAAAAGGAACTCTGCTCTGTTGGACCCTTCAGCAAGGCCCTTAACCTGCAATTGCTGAGCGCTTTGAGTAGTGAGAAAAGCGCTATATAAATGCAAAGAATTATTATTATTATTTATTATTAAAAACAATATTAAATTAAAGAGTAATAAAAAAGCAGGTAAAAAAAAAAGACAATAGCTTTGAATAATGTTAATGTTTACCCCCCCGGATGGAATTGAAGAGTCGCATAGTTTGGGGGAGGAACGATCTTCTCAGTCTGTCAGTGGAGTAGGACAGTGACAGCAGTCTGTCGCTGAAGCTGCTCCTCTGTCTGTAGAGGATACTGTTTAGTGGATGCAGTGGATTGTCCATAATTGATAGGAGCCTGCTGAGCGCCCATCGCTCCGCCACAGATGTCAAACTGTCCAGCTCCATGCCAACAATAGAGCCTGCCTTCCTCACCAGTTTGTCCAGGCGTGAGGCATCCTTCTTCATAATGCTGCCTCCCCAGCACACCACAGCGTAGAAGAGTGCGCTCACCACAACCGTTTGGTTTGTTTGGCTATTTGGCTTGTTGAAAAAGCAATTCATTGAGTGGATTTAAAATCCAGTTATCGTCACCATTTCGCTTCGGAAAATACTGTCTGAACGGCACTGTAAGACCTTTTAAGTGAGCTATTATACTACTTTTTACTACTTTTGACAATTTCAGCTCATTCTCAAATAAGAAACTGTGAAGTATCTCACAAATTTCACACTGGTCTTTTTTGACACACGATTCCCAAAAATCCGATTTCTTGATCATAGACTCGATTTTGTCAGACACCTTAAAGATGGTTATGGAACTGTTCTGTAATCCTAAGTTTAGTTTATTTATTTCTGAAAAAATATCAGATAAGTACACAAGCTGTTGAAGCCATTCACTTTCAAAAAAAACTTGAACTTCATGTCTCAATTCAATCAATCTTGTGAGTACTTTTCCTCTTGAAAGCCACCTCACTTCTGTGTGTAAAGTAATGTAGTATGGAGGCTGTCCATTTCTTGACACATGTACATATGCCATGTTTTAGTGTGAATTCTACGCACGGCGTTATGCATGAGGCCCCTGGACCTTCGATCACTGCCCAGGTCAAAGTGTACCTGGACCTCTATTCCTCCTGTGGATGGTGGGCCTACAAAAGGGCTACACAATAAATGCACGCAAAACTGCCATCATGGAGCACACCATTCAACTTTTTTGCCAATGGTAAACATCACTTTATTAACTTTGCCATGTGTGAGTATGTGGAATATATTAATGAATGAGAAGTTTATTAATGAACAAAGAACAAACATTTTACTTACCTCCTTTACCATTTTTGTGCTGCCCTCTAGCACAATCCTGTTTTACCATATTTTTTTTGTAAGCTGTACACTACTGTGCTTCTGGTAGAAATTAGGGTTTTAGGGTATACTGTATATGCACATTCTGGTAGAATGGTATATATGCACTGCCACCATATACATCAAGGGTCCTAAAGAATTGTTGCGGATGGGAAGGTTTTTTTCCACCCTATTTTCTTAATTCAAAGTCAGTTATTGCTGCCAAAGCAATTATTTGCTCAAGCATCTTTTTTTGTGCTTTATTTTACTTAACTTGCTTGTTAATATTCCCAAACCCCTAATTGCTTATTTTAGTCCTAAACAGTTGCATTTTCTGTTTAAATTGCTTCTTAAAACCTCAGTCAACTGCTAGTTGTTAATGACATGCAAATGACAAAGATACTATTAGTTCAGCATTTATCTTAGTGGTTCATGTTCAGACCAGGGGCCTCATTCGTAACGCTGTGCATAAAATTCACACTAAAACATGGCATACGGACAAAAGTGGAAATGTACGTACACACAAAAAAATCCAGAATGTTCCATAGGTATGTCATCTGGACCAATGGCCTTTCCATTTTTCCTGCTCTTCATAGCTGTCCTTATTTCCTCCTTGCTAATCCGTTGCACTTCCTGATTCATGAACTCCACATCATCCAACCTCTTATCTCTCTCATTCTCTTCATTCATCAGCCTCTCAAAGTACTCTTCCCATCTGCTCAACACACTCTCCTTGCTTGTGAGTACATTTCCATCTTCATCCTTTATCACCCTAACCTGCTGCACATCTTTCCCAGCTCAGTCCCTCTGTCTAGCCAATCGGTACATGTCCTTTTCTCCCTCCTTAGTGTCCAACCTCTCATACAACTCATCATACGCCTTTTCTTTAGCCTTCGCCACCTCTCTCTTCACCTTGCGCCTTATGTCCTTGTACTCTTGTCTACTTTCTGCATTTCTCTGACTATCCCACTTCTTCTTTGCCATCCTCTTTCTCTGTATACTCTCCTGTACTTCCCCATTCCACCACCAGGTTTCCTTTTCCTCCTTCCTCTGTCCAGATGTCACGTCAAGCACCCTTCTTGCTGTCACCCTCCGGAGACGTCTCCCCCCTCTTCTTCTCCTTCTTCTTCTTCGGCCAACAGTAGCCCAATTTCCGCCAGCACCCTGTTGGCTAAGAGTACTGGTGGCGGTCGTTGTTAACCCGGGGCTCGACCAATCCGGTATGGAAATTTGAATTGTTGTCCGCATATTGATTTGGCAAAATTTTACACCAGATGCCCTTCATGACGTAACCCTCCCCATTTAACTGGGCTTGGGACCGTAGCTACAAAGCAATATTTACTGTATGTTCTCCTCAATTCAGGAAATTAGCAGAAAAACAGTTAGTAAACTAAAAAAGAAATGGCTGCACTCTATTAGGCAAAACTATTCCCTACAATAATCGGCATATAAGAAAATAAAGGGGGTTAATGTTTCAGTGAGAAAGAAAGAGAAGCACACTCTTTAAGTTAAGCAGGTGTTTCTATTTGAATCATTAACAGCAAATGCTGCACCCATTTTTCTAATATTTTCCTTTCTCCTTACCATATTTTATCCTTTCCCATTTTAATTCAGGTTTGACATGAAGGGAATAGTTTTCCTTAAACTGTAGGTCTTTTTTTAATCTTAGAGTGTTTGTGTACAATTCTTTTTAGGGACTAAATGGCAATTAGCAATTACTGTACATTGTCTATAGAGGTTGCTTTATTTAATTGTTCTTCTTAACAGCATTGTCAAAAGAAACTAATATGGTTACTTGGTGTGAAAATGAAATGGGATGCAGAATTAATTTCAGTGGTGTCATTGTCAGAATGAAGCATGCATGTATTATGTGGGAACAATGGAGTGCACATCTTAATTTAGTCCTGTTGCAGTTACTGTACTTGTAGAATAGGCAAGGTGTTCATTATACACCATTCACCAAAAACATACAGTAGTGACAGATAGCCTTTGTGCAGGTTATTTTTATCGCTGTCTTGCTTGAAGTTGTCAAGGAGTGTGAATTCTTCTGGAGCAGATTTTCTTGTTTTAAGATTTAACATGTGTTCATTAATCAATTAATTCATTCATAGGTTCATTTATTCATTCAATTGTAATCCATGTCTGCATTGTGCATTTTAAAATAACTTCAGGCAGATCTTACCCAGGAACATCAAGCACAAGGCAGGAACCATTCCTAGAAGGTGTGCCCATTCCTCACAGGGTATAGACACACTCCTGCCTACAGTCAATAATGCCAATCCAATTATGAGTTGTCAGTTAACCTTAAGATACATCACTATGCTATCCTAGGAAATCTTAAATATGGTAGCATTTGCACATTGAAAGAGTCAGACATATGTAAGATGCATGTTTCCTGTGGGTCAACTTCTATTTTCTACTACTGTAGCTGCAACTTGTATTATAGGTCACTGAAGCATACAAGGAATTATGGCCATAATCCTAGTACACTTAGTTAGTCAAAGGGGATATACAGTGTAGGGTGTAGCTGTCATCATTTAAATTTGGAAGAGTTTATATACAGTGGGTACGGAAAGTATTCAGACCCCCTTCAATTTTTCACTCTTTGTCATATTGCAGCCATTTGCTAAAATCATTTAAATTAATTTTTTTCCTCATTAATGTACACACAGCACCCCATATTGACAGACAAAAAAAAGAATTTTTGAAATGGTTGCAGATTTATTAAAAAAGAAAAACTGAAATATCACATGGTCCTAAGTATTCAGACCCTTTGCTCGGTATTCACTAGAAGCACCCTTTTGAGCTAATACAGCCATGAGTCTTCTTGGGAAAGATGCAACAACTTTTTCACACCTGGATTTGGGGATCCTCTGCCATTCCTCCTTGCAGATCCTCTCCAGTTCTGTCAGGTTGGATGGTAAACGTTGGTGGACAGCCATTTTTAGGTCTCTCCAGAGATGTTCAATTGGGTTTAAGTCAGGGCTCTGGCTGGGCCATTCAAGAACAGTCACAGAGTTGTTGTGAAGCCACTCCTTCGTTATTTTAGCTGTGTGCTTAGGGTCATTGTCTTGTTGGAAGGTAAACCTTCGGCCCAGTCTGAGGTCCTTAGCACTCTGGAGAAGGTTTTTGTCCAGGATATCCCTGTACTTGGCCGCATTCATCTTTCCCTCGATTGCAACCAGTCGTCCTGTCCCTGCAGCTGAAAAACACCCCCACAGCATGATGCTGCCACCGCCATGCTTCACTGTGGGGACTGTATTGGACAAGTGATGAGCAGTGCCTGGTTGTCTCCACACATACCGCTTAGAATTAAGGCCAAAAAGTTCTATCTTGGTCTCATCAGACCAGCGAATCTTATTTCTCACCATCTCAGAGTCCTTCAGGTGTCTTTTAGCAAACTCCATGCGGGCTGTTATGTGTCTTGCACTGAGGAGAGGCTTCCGACAGGCCACTCTGCCATAAAGCCCTGACTGGTGGAGGGCTGCAGTGATGGTTGACTTTCTACAACTTTCTCCCATCTCCTGACTGCATCTCTGAAGCTCAGGCAAAGTGATCTTTGGGTTCTTCTTTACCTCTCTCACCAAGGCTCTTCTCCCCCGGTAGCTCAGCTTGGCCGGACGGCCAGCTCTAGGAAGGGTTCTGGTTGTCCCAAACGTCTTCCATTTAAGGATTATGGAGGCCACTGTGCTCTTGGGAACCTTAAGTGCAGCAGAATTTTTTTTGTAACCTTGGCCAGATCTGTGCCTTGCCACAATTCTGTCTCTGAGCTCTTCAGGCAGTTCCTTTGACCTCATGATTCTCATTTGCTCTGACATGCATTGTGAGCTGTAAGGTCTTATATAGACAGGTGTGTGGCTTTCCTAATCAAGTCCAATCAGTATAATCAAACACAGCTGGACTCAAATGAAGGTGATCTCAAGGATGATCAGAAGAAATGGAAAGCACCTGAGTTAAATATATGAGTGTCACAGCAAAGGGTCTGAATACTTAGGACCATGTGATATTTCAGTTTTTCTTTTTTAATAAATCTGCAACAATTTCAAAAATTCTTTTTTTTGTCTGTCAATATGGGGTGCTGTGTGTACATTAATGAGGAAAAAAATTAATTTATATGATTTTAGCAAATGGCTGCAATATAACAAAGAGTGAAAAATTGAAGGGGGTCTGAATACTTTCCGTACCCACTGTAAGTCTCACTCTGTTAATATTTGTTAACTTAGTATGTTTTTTCAGTATTTATTAAAAAATGTATAGTAGTTCTGTGTTTTTATGTTTTTGGGGTTTTTTTTAAAACCATATTGTTGCATCAAGTTAAAATCATTTTTGATCATCACCTGCTTATTTTGTGTTCAGGTTAAAATCGATGTCCTGTTTTCAGTATAAATCAATGCTTCATGTATTCTTATTTTGCCTGCATCTGTTTAAATCTGCAAGATTCATGAGTGAAAGTTTAGTCATGAAGCAGGAAAGATACTCCTGTTTTGAGCTAATAATTTTGTTTATTGTCATTTGTTATCCATGTTAGTGAACCATACATGTTTATGACAAAGTAGAATTTCATAAAGACGTTTACAAACGTTGGCGCTAAACACATGCAGAGCAGGTTAGAGACTATGAAACCAGTGAAATTAGAAAGGCTAAAAAAAAACAAAATACACATGTGGAGAAAGTTAAAGGATATGAAAGTAGGAAAATTAGAAAATATAAAAAAAGAAAGTAAAGATCGCAGTAGCGCAAACAAACAAACTGCCTCATTTAACTATGCACCAGTCTAACTTTGGTTTTGCACAATAATTACTACACTATTGCACCTTAACACTTAATTCTACTTTATTCACATAATTTTACTTATTTATTATGTTCTACTATACTGTTATCTTTCAATCTATGACTTTTTGTTAATTTAACTGATATTCTTCTAACTTTACACAGTTTTTGATAAGCAGATCAGGATGCATTTCACTGCATGTTGTCCTGTATAACTATGCATGTGACAAATAAAGAATCTTGAGAATTTCAGAAACGGAGTTTACCACACATGCATTTATTGGTTACTTTGTTCATGTATATATATTTATCTGTCTGCTTATTTAAAAAGCTACATTTACCCCAGGAGTCAAAAACGTTCTGTCTAGCCCTTGTACAAAAACCTAGACAAAAGCTGGGGTATCACCTTGGTAACCCCATGTACTTTTGGAACTGTGAGAGGAAAATAGCACAACTTTACAGACAGGAGTCCAATGCAGAACTCTACTTACTTTTTTACTTTGTAAAAAAAAATTATTAACTGCTGATAATGTAGATCGTTTTGTCTGTGCTGAAATTCCAAACAGAGAAACCTATCCTGACCACATTAAAAAGATTCAGCATATTGGGACTTGCAAGATTACAAATATTGTTTTTACAGAAGTTCTGAAATAAAAGTGAAACTAATGAAATAGCAACAATTCAAAGAAAAAAAAATCTTAAAAGTGTGTATCCGGAAAACCAAACACGGGGGTTGGCGAGCGAAGCGAGCAGGGGGCGAAGCCCCCTAGTACTATATATTATTAAAACTAGGGGTGGGCGGTATGACCAAAATTCTATATCACGGTATTTTTCAAAATTATCCCGGTTTCACGGTATTGGACGGTATTTTTTTCCCATGCATGAGTGGATGTTAACCACATTTTCCACTGCAATTACTGCAGTAGACTGGCTAAGAATAACCCATTCCACTGTCATGAGCATTGTACATTGTACAAAAAAAAACATTTTAATGTGCACACAAGTATTAATACAGGTTTGCATGGCCCCATAAAATGACAGTTTTCAAGGAGGTGGCACTAATGAAGAGAAGGAATCACATTGCATGACAGTTGCAGTCAAAAATATAGAACCATTTTATTGAAAAAATTTTGCAAACCACTTAAACTATAATTTTGACAACATATTTTCAACCATCCAAAGAGGCATTTAGACTTAGTAAAATATCCAGAGGTGCTTGTCAAAAGGTATTGCACTGAACATGTCTTAGAAAATGAATACCTGTAAATAGTAAATATTTTTTGTAAACCAACTACACTTTCTGTTAATGTTAACCATCTCTGTCCACTGACATGTTAAAGTGACTTTTTAAACGTCTTTACCATCATTAAATTGCATAATACTTAAATTAATAAATAATAACAATAAAATAAATAATAGTATTATTACTGATAGTTGCACTATTACTTCAAGACTTCAAGCCCAAGTGTATTACACAGTATTCACCAAATTAAAATAACTTGCAACTTGGTGATGACATCTTTACCAACTGAACCATCATTTAGGCAAACTCCATTTATATGGACCTTGCTTCAAGCTAAGCTATATACATAAATAATAAAACTGCAACTTGCATTTATGATGCTATTTGTGGTATAGCCCTACGGAATTGTGTTAGGGCCACGGTGAAGAAAAAAAAAATACAGACACAGGGAAGAAAAAAAACAAACTATATGTCGAGAATAAAGTCGACATGCTGACTTTATTCTCAACATTTACACTTTAATTTTGACACTTCTGTCGAGATTAAAGTTGACATTTCCACTTTATTCTCACCGTTTATGTCGAGATTAAAGTTGACATTTCCACTTTATTCTCATAGTTTATTTTATAATTAAAGCAGAATGTCGTAAACTAAACTTCATCCTAAAATCAATGTTTAATTTACTAGATTTTCTCAAACCCCGTCATAAGTTAATGCAGCACATTAAATGCTTTGTGTTGTGTTCCCCGACCCAGTTGTTAATCGCTACCCTTCTTAAACTGACTTTCTCTGCACTAAGAGGAGGCGCCGGCAGTAATCACCGCACAGAATCCATTCACTTCATGATATTCCTGCTCTCTGAAAATTTAGAATGCTAAAATAAATACTTGATATCATTTTCATGATGAAATGCATTAAAGCAGGTATTGAACATGCACGGTAGTGAGGCGGAAGTGCTTCTCCCTCGCAGTATTGGGTCCCCAGGTGTATGTTCAGTGTAAAGAACTTTATGGCAGGTGTGACGAGGGTCGAAAAAACTGGATGTATGAATTTGTATCGCAAAGGTTTAACTTAAATATTGTGTAAATGTTGGGTTTGTGATCTGGTGGTCGGAGACATGAACACAGAATTCAATGGATGTTCTTCTGAGCGGGCTTTCTTTATTGCATGCGTGCTGTCTGTCTGACGTACCAAAACCCCAGTTCCTATCCTTCCTTTTTCTTTCTCCACATAACCAATCACCACACGATAAACGTCTTTGTGAAATTAAAACTAGTTATAAACTTAGCCCACGGAGTGTTCAGAACTTTAAAAATATCTTTGTTATATATGTTTAATTATGCCATCCATTCAGGGTTGCGCCCATCCCAGTAAGCATTGTGTGTGAGGCAGGAGCAAATCCTGAACGTGTCGCCAGCACATCGCAGGGTGAATACGAGTAAAACATACACTAGCACGGTCAATATAGCATAACAAAACCACACATCCTACATGACTTTGAAAGGAAACTGAAGCACGCCGAGTAAACTCACCAGAAAACATGCAAATTCAAGGCAGGGTACACCTGAGACACCTTTGCTGCGAGGCAGCAGTGCAACCTTCACGCCGCCGTGCCCCCACATGATTAATACATGCTTTAATGCATTTCATCATGAAAATGATATCAAGTATTTATCTTAGCATTCTAAATGTTCAGAGAGCAGGAATATCATGTAGTGAATGTATTCTGTGCGGCGATCGCTATGGCGCCTCCTCAGTACAAGTCAGTTTAAGAAGCACGTACCGATTTAACATGGCTCGGGGAACACTTAATACAAAGCATTTAATGTGCTATATAACTTATGACGGGGTTTCAGAAAATCTAGTAAATTAAATATTCGTTTTACAATGAAGTTTAGTTTACGGTGTTCTACTTTAATGACAGATTACGAGAATAAAGTCAACATGTCGACTTTAATCTTGACATAAACGGCGAGAATAAAGTAGAAATGTCGAGAATAAAGTCAACATGTCAACTTAATTCTCGTCATAAGCATCGAGATTAAAGTCAACATGTCGTCACACTATTACATAGTACCCAGGTACATTACACTGTATTGAAAAAAAATAAAAAAAGAAAAACTAGGCTTGCAGTATTATCGAGTAGTATAGAAACAGTATTTACACATTTGAACATAATGGTCCACATCCGACCTTTTAAAACCAAAGTATCTCCAGGCAACGGACGTGACTCCTTTTTTTCGGCAAAAGTTCTTCTGTATCATCATGTTCAAATTTATCGTCAGCTACAGCTTCAGTTTTGGAATGTTCTCTGTCCATTTTCACCTCGCAATACCTACACTACCTATTTAGCGGTGTAGCAGTGAAAAAGGTCCCCACTTGACCAGTTTCCCGCTGTGCCACGTTCCAAATGTCGTTTAGGCAATTTAAACCGGTGTTGCGGTATAAGAAAAATCCATATCATAACAAAAATAAAACCGGTATACTGCCCAGCACTAATTAAAACATATGCTACACTGAGATACATTTTAATTTGGCTGTAAAGTTTGTAATTGTATATAAAAGTGTCATATTTTAGAGTGACACACAGAATTATAGTGATTATGCTGTGATTTGCCCTCTGATAATGCTTGCAGTAAAGGAGGTATATTAAATAATTGATAGATTGTCACTAAAATATTTTTAAAGTCAATTTTACTCTTGATGCTATGTAAACCAATATCCTATTAGCCTTTTTAAATTCTTCTGTATGCTGTCTGCTTGTGGTCAGTGACATAAAAAGCATATTTTCAAGTTTTGACTCCTTTGTGTCCTATTGTGTATTTATATCTTATATTTTTCTTTGTTTCTATAAATTTTATATTTATTTACATGACGGATTTGCCTTTTACTTTCATAACTGAATTCTGTCCAGGTTCTCGAACAATGATTTTGATGACTGTAGATGATTAGTCATGCTCCTGGAGGACTGCAGTGACAACAGGCTGGTGTTGGAGCCAGCATTTTAATTTAATTTAAACCCTCTTTGTTAATTTAACTTTTTATTTAATCAGATGTCTGCAGATGTCTGCCGTGGATAAGCGGTTTAAGAAGATGGATGGATGTACGGTGCTTATAAACAGGTATTCATCCTTTTGGAAGATGTCACCTTATTATTTTTATATTTAGTATTGATTTATAGTGAATTTAATTTGGCTTTTGACACTATTCAACAGAAAGATACTGTTCGATATCAAAGTAAAAACAGATCTCAAGAATTTATTGTGTAGCTTTTACAAAAATCTTAGAATTTCAGAAAGATTCTTACTGTTGAAGTAGCTTTTTAGTGCAAACGAGCCTATTTAATTTGTACATCTTTGTTATATTTTAATTAACTACATTTTAGGAATTTTTTATTATGTTTATTCTTCTTAACCCATAGACAATAATGAATTTCAAATAAGAAAGAAAGCAATACCTAATTAAATTATTGTGTATGGTTATTAACTCAAAAAAACAGGGAACATATGGAATTGACGGTTGCTATCCTATCCAGTCACTACCCATTTTGGACTTGCAGGTCTCTGCAGCTGATGGCCAAGTGGTGATCAGTTGACTGCTTGGAATGTTTCTGTATCAGATTGTCCTATGTATATAGCCTCTGACTTGATGACAAGACTAGATATTCTGGTACCAAGTATACTTCATGAGCAACTTTATTTTAAAATAATCTTGCTTATTATTAATAATTTCTGACTAGCACAAATGTTCAGGCATGATTCAATCCCATCCAGGGTATGTTCATCATTTCCTAATGTGGACACCAAGGGTCGCTGTTGCCCCTTAAACCCAACAGACGTACACACAGGACATAGGGTAAAAGCACCAAGAAGATATTTTTAAATTGTTTTCTTCTTGCACAGTGCCTCCAAAGCACCACAGCCACAATAAACACAATACTCTATAAGGTGTGGGGTACCTTAGTAATGAAATTAGACTTTGCGCCTTGGCTCACAGGAAATACACAGCATCACAGGAATGCTGGATTCTGCTGACAGTCAAGTGCATTGCACAAGCAAATTGATCATTTTTTATTGCAAGCTCCAATCATACACTCCAAGCACAACAGAAAGGCATACATAACCAAAGAATTGGAGGTGTGGGCCTCCTCAACCACGTCACTGGGCTTTGGGGCTTTCAAACACCGAGCAGCAGTGTGACCATTCTATGTGGCTGACAAGAAAACAATGGTTGTGTAAACATGCGGCATATCTGTTCTGTTACATTTCAGCAACCTCTGCGTACTGACCTGGGGTACTATGCTTCATGAGAGGCATACTCAGCACTTTTCTTGGAATTTCAGAGGTCAGAGCATTACTAGTATAATAAACGTAAAGGTTTTGTTTATAAAGGCCAGAGTTTTAAGTGGTTCATTGTTCCTTTTTTTAGGGCTTTGCCTATTGAAGACTTCTTGAGTGTTTTAGTCTTTAAGCCTTTTTTCAAAGTATTCAGTCCTTTGTAAAGTTTTATGCTCATGAAACAATAACAACAATTGCCAAAAAAGAGAAAATACTTTGTGAAATACTACTGTTAGAACACATGATTAATTTAGGGAAGAAAGAACTTGTTTATTGAGCTAAATACAGTAATTATGAACTCATCTTTTGCTTACATCCTTGATTATTCCATCATATTATTCTCTTTCTGTGTATGTGTTAAATGCAGCAGTGCAAAAGTAGTCTGTAGTATTTACAATATATATTACTCTTGAGAAATAGCTGCAGCTTATCAATTGCATCATGTTTTTGCAAATGTGGACTGAACTATAAGTGAACAGTTACTATTTTGAGTGTCAGGAAGAACATAAACATGTCCTCTGCAACTTTTGAACAGCAGTCTTATTGAAGCATCCACAGCTAGTTATTAGTATTTTCATATAGATGTTTAAAACATTTTGGCCAATTACACAAATCTGATGGTAACTGGTTATAACAAAAGAGACAGAGAGATTATAGATCTTTGAGCAACTGAAGGCTAACCCCATATAATATAAACAAAGCATGGGTTGAAACGCTTAAAAAGCAAAAGTAAAACATTGTAGAAACACAACTTTCCAGAAAGATTGTCTTAAGATGGCGGTGCTTTTGGAAATATTGTCTCCTAGCAGGAAGAGGCAGGTCCAGGCAGGCGGACACTGAAAGTTATGTCAGAGATGTTAAGGTTGACAATCTGTGGTCTGCAGAGAGAGGAAGAATAAAGGTATCAGTTAACTAGTGCCTTCTGGTGTTCTGGCAGGAAATTATTATTTTGTGAGATTTTAAGCTGCCCCCCCCCATGCACATGCGGTATTGGTATTAGTACATTTTTTTAATATAATTTGATGAACTAATATGTTGCATCAGGCTCCATTTCTATCACACCATGTCTGTGTCCATCCAGTTGCTATGTCTCTGTCATTTTAAGAGATGGCGCAACATTTGTAGTAACATTTGTAGTAGCAGAATGCATTGCATTTGTCATTACAATAGGTGCCAAATGAAAAAAATTAACATTGCTTTAATGAATTCTACCAAATGGCATGTAACAGAGACATATGCATCGCATGGTGCACTGTAAGCGTTAATGCTGAGGTCTGTGTTGATTTCTTAAATTACAATATATCTTAGATGTGCAGCATAGCTAGACCATTTATAAATTAATTGAAAACACACTTAATCCGCATCAGGTTCTGGACAGCTTGAACCTATCCCTGCAGCTTTAGGTGCAAGATATAAATATATTATGGATCCATGAAACGTTATGCCTCAAAAGATGACAAAAAATAGATAGAAATAATAATAGAAAATCTTAGCATCAGCCCTGCTGTTCAAGAAATCCTTCAATGACATTTCGATTGAGGGAGAGATGAGAGATTGGATGCTAGCACATATAAGATCATCTGGTGCTTGTTTTATTTATTTACTAGACAAAGAGCCCATTTCGACAACGTAAGATGAAACGGGCACGAGTGGAATAGTATTTAGTATAAGCACCACAAACCTGATATAGATGTATTGAATGAATGCATAATTAGGCCTGGAGCTGTAGTCGAAATCGCCTTTCAGGCCTCTAGAGCTTTAATCGAAGTCGCCTTTCTCTTTGAATTTTCATGGCCGTAAATCCGCCGCCTGCCACGATGTTGGTCGAAGTCGCCTTTCTTTTTGAATTTTCGCGGCCGTAAATCCGCCACCTGCCGCAGTGTCGGTCTTGTAAGGTGTTTCGGGCAGCTGCGCAGAAGGCGACTGCGCATTCGGCTTTGGACATGTGCAGAAGGCGACTGCGCTTTCGGCTTCGGACGGACCCTGCCGCGATGTTGGTTGAAGTCGCCTTTCTCTTTGAATTTTTGCGGGCGTAAATCCGCCGCCTGCCGCGATGTCAGTCTCGTAAGGTTTTTTGGGCAGCTCCGCAGAAGGCGATTGCGCATTCGACTTCGGACATGTGCAGAAGGCGACGTGCGCAGAAGGCGACTGCGCATTCGGCTTCGGACGGACGTGAGTGAGTGAGTGAGTGAGGAGACTGGCAAATTATATATAAGATTTTTTTATTTGTCAATAATAATAATAATGCCAAGAAGAGCACTGAGTATCTCCATGTCATTGGGACACCAAAAGAGATATTTAATTTATGAACAAAGTTTATTAATTGGAACAATTACACTATATATACAAATCAACCTTCATTTTCTGTGTTCGTGATTAGAGGTAGACTTTTTTTTAACAAATAACATAAACAAGGTTGCAGCAATAAATAAAATAATATCTTTATAGATTAAGAATAGAGAAGACTGATATATGCAAGTACTGTATATACAGATAGGACCTAATTCTAAGTGAGCTTCGGTTTATCTCCTCTCTCCCATAAAGTAAGTAACAAAAATATGAATAATATGATTTTCAACGATCCTTGTCTTAAGAATTACTCAAGGAAGTATCATTCATCTGTACAAACTTTTAAATGCTTTTTTAAGAGATCTTGTGTCTTGGCTGATTAGGTGAATCGCATCTAGTTCAGTGAAAAAATATCCTGTTTTGCATCGTTTTTTTGTGATTTTGTTAACATCTATTTCGATGGAAAATAATTTTGACTCATTTTAATTATTTAAACTAGGGGGCTTTGCCCCCTGCTCGCTTTGCTCTCCAACCCCCAAGTGCTTCACGCTAGACACTTCCCATCTCTGCCAGTCGCATTTGTGGATTTCACTTTCACCAAACAACAAATTTTTTAATTCTTGTGGATACGCCTCTTCATTGGGAAGAAACACTATTTTTCCCTGATGGCAACACGAATTAGACGATCTACAAGTCTCTGACTTAAAGTTTAAATCCGAACAATATATTCAATCTCTTTTCGCTGTTCCATTATTTCACCGAGTAATAATTTCCATTTGTTTGCACTTAATGCGATCTTTACTATCATTTTTTCGAGACTTTTGAATTTTAGTACTTTCATTATCTCGAACCTGCTCTGCATGTGTATCGCAGCAATGTTTTTGAATTCTTTATGATGTTCTACTTTGTCATCTACTCCTTGCCTTTTATTTCCAGCCCCAGGCGTGGTTAAATCTCTTGGCACAAAATCTCGTCTCGTGGGACATGAAAGTATCTCTCTGAAAAAGTCATGTCTCGCCCCAGGATTTTTTTTATTATAATAGAGAGATTAGTTATAAATTGATTTTATATTGATTGTGTTTAATTGATGTGAACTAACTACAAGGTCGCACCGTGATGGTTTTGACAAATGCTGTTTTCCATTAAAGCTGGCACTCAGTTTCCAGAACGCCTTGGCTTTATACACTCTTGAGTAACACTGGATGCTTGAGGTACAGATTGTAAATAATTTAAGCTGCTGCTCAACATATCTTCAGGCACGCTACCAAATATCAGCTGTCTTAGAATATTTAAAACTTAAAACCAGCTTCAGAAGGGCTTTATGACAAAGCTTTGATGAAATAAATTATAATAGGTGCCGTATTTGCCCAATAGCATGCTGAACAAATTGAATACAGTCGTCCCTCGCCATATCGCGGTTCACCTATTGCGGCTTCACTGTATCGCGAGTTTTTTAAATACAAGTGATCTCCCACCTAACGCGGAAGTTACGTTCCAGACCCATCAGCGATAGTTGAAAATCCGCGATATAGAAAGACCTTATAAACATTTTTATAGTTTAAGCCTTAAAATACCCATCCCACATGCTTTATAAACACATGTAAACTTATAAAACACACTTTGTTAACACATATGATATGTGGATGTCGGGCTAAGGGTATGAGTAACATCTCTCTATTATAAAACATTTTAGCTTCACGCAAGACAAGGCAGTGAGACAGGAACAACAACAACAACAACATTTATTTATGTAGCACATTTTCATACAAAAAGTAGCTCAAAGTGCTTTACATAATGAAGAAAAGAAAAATAACAGACAAAATACAAAATTAAAATAAGACAACATTAGTTAACACAGAAAAGGAGTAAGGTCCGATGGCCAGGGTGGACAGAAAAAAACAAAAAAAACTCCAGAAGGCTGGAGAAAAAAATAAAATCTGTAGGGATTCCAGGCCACGAGACCGCCCAGTCCCCTCTGGGCATTCTACCTAACATAAATGAAATAGTCCTCTTTGTAGTTAGGGTTCTCACGGAGTCACTTGATACTGATGGTCATACAGACTTCTGGCTTTTAATCCATCCATCATTGTTGGAACATCATGGTGCTTTGGGTAGATGCGCCACCACCAACAGGACACCGGAAAAGGAAACAGAAGAGAGAGTAGGGATTAGTACAGATTTTGAATGAATAGTTATTATAATGAATTGGATATACAGAGTATCAGGATTAAATTACAGTGAAGTTATAAGAAGGCCATGATAAAATAATGTGTTTTCAGCAGTTTTTTAAAGTGCTCCACTGTATTAGCCTGGCCAATTCCTACTGGCAGGCTATTCCAGATTTTAGGTGCATAACAGCAGAAGGCCGCCTTACCACTTCTTTTAAGTTTTGCTCTTGGAATTCTAAGGAGACACTCAGTTGAGGATCTGAGGTTACGATTTGGAATATAAGGTGTCAGACATTCCGGTTTATAAGATGGGGCGAGATTATTTAAGGCTTTATAAACCATAAGCAGAATTTTAAAGTCAATTCTGAATGACACAGGTAACCAGTGTAGTGACATCAAAACTGGAGAAATGTGTTTGGATTTTCTTTTCCTGGTAAGGATTCTAGCAGCTGCATTCTGCACTAGTTGCAAACGATTGATGTCTTTTTTGGGTAGTCCTGAGAGGAGTGCGTTACAGTAATCTAGCTGACTGAAAACAAATGCGTGAACTAATTTCTCTGCATCTTTTGATGATATAAGAGGTCTAACTTTTGCTATGTTTCTTAAGTGAAAAAATGCTGTCCTAGTGATCTGATTAATATGCGATTTAAAATTCAGATTACAATCAACGGTTACCCCTAAGCTTTTTACCTCCGTTTTGACTTTTAATCCTAATGCATCCAGTTTATTTCTAATAGCCTCATTGTATCCATTATTGCCAATCACTAAGATTTCGGTTTTCTCTTTATTTAATTTGAGAAAGTTACTATTCATCCATTCTGAGATACAGGTTAGACATTGTGTTAGCGAATCAAGAGATTCGGGGTCATCAGGTGCTATTGATAAATACAGCTGTGTGTCATCAGCATAGCTGTGGTAGCTCACGTTATGTCCCGAGATAATCTGACCTAATGGAAGCATGTACTGTAGATTGAGAAGAGCAGCGGACCCAGGATAGAGCCTTGTGGAACACCATATAGGATATCATGTGTCTTTGAATTATAATTACCACAACTAACAAAGAATTTTCTCCCTGCCAGGTAGGATTCAAACCAATTTATGTCACTGCCAGAGAGGCCCACCCATTGACTAAGGCGATTCTTAAGAATATTATGATCAATGGTGTCAAATGCGGCACTCAGATCTAAGAGGATGAGAACAGATAAATGGCCTCTGTCTGCATTTACCCGCAAGTCATTTACTACTTTAACGAGTGCAGTTTCTGTGCTGTGATTTGTTCTAAAACCTGACTGAAATTTATCAAGAATAGCATGTTTATTGAGGTGCTCATTTAACTGTATAATGACTGCCTTCTCTAGAATTTTACTTAAGAAAGGCAGGTTAGAGATGGGTCTATAATTTTCAAGAGCAGAGGGGTCGAGATTATTTTTCTTAAGTAGGGGTTTAACTACAGCAGTCTTAAGACAGTCTGGGAAGACCCCCGTATCTAATGACGAATTTACTATGTCAAGAACATTATCAATAAGCACGCCCGATACTTCTTTGAAAAAATTTGTTGGTATTGGGTCAAGGGCACAGGTGGAGGGTTTCATTTGAGAAATTATTTTATGTGAATCAGGTAAATCTATCCTAGTGAAAGAATTTAATTTGTTTATTATGGAGTACTGGGGTTTAGGAGGATCCTTAGTGTTGGGGAGATATCCTATGTTATTTCTAATATCATTAATTTTTTGATTGAAAAATACAGCGATAGCCTCACAGGTTTTACTGGAAGTACTTAGGAGGCATTCCTTTGAGTTACCTGGGTTTAACAGACGATCAATCGTCGAAAATAAGACTCTGGGATTACTAGCATTGTTATTTATAATCTTAGAGAAATAGCAGCGCCTCTCAAGACGGACTGTGTTATTGTATTCTGTTATTTTGACTTTTAATATTTCATAGTCAATAGTTAGTTTAGTTTTCCTCCATTTACACTCAGCTCTACGGCATGTTCTCTTTAAATCAGACACTCTTTGGGTCTTCCATGGTATAACAATACTAGAAAATTTTTCAACTCTCTTTTCAGGTGCAACTAAGTCAACAGCAGCCCTCACTTTAGTATTAAATCTTTCCACCTTACTATTTACATTCTCCTCGCAATTATAGTTGGCACTATAAACGGACTGATTGCTTAGAATGTTTGTAAGTTTTAAAGCTGCTGATGAGTCAAAGAAGCGTTTTTTAACAATATGCTTCTCATGAGTGTTTTCTATCATTATTTCTATATTAAAAAGTAGAAGAAAATGGTCTGATAGACCCGTATCAATGACCTGTTTTATATCAACTTTTAGTCCTTTAGTAATTACTAAGTCTAACGTATGACCTGCTTTATGTGTAGGCTGATTAACGTGCTGTCTCAAATCAAAAGAGTCCAGGAGGTTCATAAATTCTTTTACTTTTTGGTCACATTGATTATCTACATGAAAATTAAAGTCTCCGACTATTAAGAGTGTGTCATAGTTCGTAATTAAGATTGACATCAAGTCAGAGAATTCCTCAAAGAAAGACGCGTTGAATTTTGGAGGTCTATACACAGATAATACTAGAACGTGAGAATCTCCCTGAATAACAATGGCGAGATACTCAAAGGACTTGAATTTACCAAAACTGACATTTTTACATTTTAACCTGCTTGAGTAAATGTTTGCTAGTCCACCACCTCTCTTTCCTTGGCGATCTGCACAAGTAAAACTGTAATCCGGAGGTACAGATTCGATTAAAACAGCTGCGCCATCTGAGCAAAGCCACTGCTGTACAGGCTTTTAAATTATTGACACGCAGAGCGACAAGCAGCACAAAGCCAGCACAAAGTCCACTTCTCCTTAGCATGCATTCAGCTCTCCATCCACTCACACAACTCGAAGTGGCAGGAGCCTACCGTGCCTCCGAACGTGCGTTCAGCCCTCACACCCCCCACTCCTCCTCCTCCTTCAGAACGTGCAGAGAGACAAGCAGGCATTTTGGCAGCACAAAGTCCACTTCTGCTTAGTGTGCATTGAGCTGCCCCCTTCACAAAGTGAGTGGCAGACACAACGACGTCTGATCGCTGCACATAGTGTTGCTCTGCGGTGTTTAAGGGCCCGTTTATACTTCACGCTGAGAACACGTACGCGCCTGCATCATGGCTGCCACATGTTCTGAGCGTTCATTTGATGCGTCCTCTGTGCAGGTCCTTAGAAATTAATGCGTGCGTGAGGTGCAGTACCACCAAAAAGTCGGAGGGTTCTGTGTGTTCAATTTGGAACGTGACGTCAGAGTTTTTGTTTAATCAACATGGCTGAACGCTTCGAGGAAGATCTGATAGAGGAGGTGAGAAAATATCGGCATCTTTACGATGTCACGATCCCTCTCCACAGTGATAAACACACGTGCCAGAACAGCTGGCATCAAATCGCCAGGGGCCTCATGCATAACGGCATGCGTAGAATTCGCACTATAACATGACGTAAGCACAAAAGCTGAAATGTGCTTACGCACAGAAAATCCAGATGCAGGAATCTGTGCATTCGCCAACTTCCGCGTTCTTCCTCTACATAAATCCCGCTCAGCGTGGAAATAAACGCACGTGCACGCACCTGCTGTCCCGCCCCAACTCCTCCCAGAATTATGCCTCTTTGAATATGCAAATCAATATAAATAGCCCTTAAACCCAGCGTTCTGTGAAAAGGCAATGGCAAAAGTACAAGGAAAAATAGAAGAATTTCAGCGAATACCAAATGGAGGCAAAGAAAAACGTTCTATTTGTTGGTTTAAACAGTTATATAAGCAACAAAAGGAAGTTGATCGTGTGACATAGCGTGTCGGAGAAACTCGAAAGCTCAAGTTCACAAAGTTGCACAGTGCCTGAAATAAAAAAGTTGTTACATATTAAAGTCGGCGTGAAAAGGCAAGTTGTAGCCCACCGTCTGAGTGTCATATGAAAGCTTATTAGGGTAGAGTGAAAAAAAAGGCACACAGTGTGAAAAAAGCACGAAATGTCAACTTTAATCTCGAAATTTCCACTTTAATCACGTAGTTTATTTTGTCATTAAAGTAGAACATCATAAAGTTCATCTTAAAATCGTTTAATTTACTAGTTTCTCAAATCCCATCATAACTAAAGTAGCACGTTAAATGCTTTGTTGTGTATTTGATCTTATATGTGCTCTACATGCCTGAATCACTACGTGCTCTTCCTCCGACAGGACACAGAATCCATTACATTCGTAATATTACAGCTCTCTGAGTAATTAAAATACTGAGAAGTATACATGGTATCATTTTCATGATGATATGAGTTAGAGCATGTTATTAAACATGGGAACACGGTGGCGCAGTGATTGTTCATATCTTACAGCAAGATGCTTGCTGCGCCATGCGCGACCTTCAATGAAATGCTTTATTACAGAAGTACTGTCTTTTTCAAACGTACTAACCCCCAATTCCTGTCCTTACTTTTCTTTCTCCAAATACCCAATCACCACACAATCAGCTCTGTAATAGACGATAAGCCATCTGTAAGCTTAGAACGCCGATTCTTCAAAACTTTTAAGGAACATCGAAATATCTTCGTAATGTTTAATTATTCTATCCATCTATCCTTCCAGTGTCACGCCAGCCACAGCATGAAAACAGAGCGAGGCAGGAACAAACCGTGAACGAAGCTCAAGCTCGCTAGCGCTTCGGCACCGTGTAGTTAAAGTTAAAGCTTTATCTGTATAATATAATCAACATATTTTGCTGCATTTCATCTTAAAAATGATATCGTCATCATATGTAAATATGCGCTTTATAAAGTGGCTCAGGTTGTGCAATATTATAACTGTATCATAAGTACAATTACCTCACGGTAACTTGCAAGTACAAACAGTTCTACAAGGAGCACTTGAGCCCCCGTCATGGATGTGGATCTAAGAGAGGGTAACCACACAGGAACAGTAGCACTGCTTTGACGCTGGGTGCCGCCAGTCTGCAAAACCTAACGGAGAACTTGCGTACGACAGGGTATGATGTACCGTGGAAAAGTGCGTGGCTTTACGCCAAGTGTAGGTTTTATACATCGCGATTTGAACGTGGAAACGTTCTTACGCAACATTTCTGTGCATACTCACCATTTACACATGAAGCCCCAGGTCTTTGGAAGTAGATATCGAAACGTGCAAGACGAAGTGGAAACAAATTCAGGACAGATACGTTCGTGCAAGGCAGAAAATGGCCGGGAAAAGAAGTGGTGATTCGGCTGATTCTGTATTTTGTCCTGAGATCGTCAGGTGTCTTGCATGGCTGCATAACTTCGTGACCCATCGTACAACCAACACAAATTTCGATACTGTGGTAAGTGTTAAAACTTCATATTTAATATATAGTGTATGTTATAGTGTGTAATATAGTATACTTTATGTTAATGTGATGCTTTGGTATCATCACCTAATCATGGAGCGATTTTCTGTTAACTCTGTTTTCTTCATGTATACTATCCTAATCATTTACTTTTTAACAACGTGATACTGTATATTTACACATAAGTTGTGTATACAGGCAGTGTGGTGCTGTGGATTTGAGCTTCAATCCATGACGTTGTGGGTTCAAATCCCACCACTGATACTGTGTGACCCAAATCAGGTCATTTCACCCACCTGTGCTCCGACTGGAAAAGCAAAAGAAATGTGACCAACTGTATTTTAAAGGTGCTGGACAAAAAATAAATGTAAAGGTATATTGCCTCCAAATATTTTTTGCTCCCATGTTGTAGTCAGTACAGTTTGTTGACAGAAATAAATTGTATTTTTTATTGTGGTTACAGACAAGCAACCAGGAAATCCCAGGACCAAATACAACACATGTGCCTCCACCGACAACTAAGCCAAATTCACCAGGCCCTTCCAAGTCCAGTCAGTCGTCAGCACCTTCAGAACATTCAGGGAAGAGAAAGCGAGACAAAGCTGATCCTGTTGATATTGCTATTCTGCAGACTTTGTCTCAACTGCAAAATCAAAGTGCGAAATCACCAAACATGTACAGTGCATTTTGTAGCTACCTAGAACAGTTCCTTCTGCAGCTTGCAGAACCAGATGCCAAGAAACTAGTAACAGATATAAAGCAACTGATGGCTTCATATGAGTAACTTTATAAACCCACTGATGTTTTGCACTTACACACTTAATTGTTAATTGAAAGGTGTAAACTGTGTATATACTTTACATTTCTATTTTTTTCTCAGCGATTTTTATATATTGATGTTTGCAATAGTTTTCATAGTTATATTTTGGAAACTGCATATATATTTGTGTTCATTTATTGGACTGTTACTTTTATTGGTTTATGTTTAAATAAACACAGTGTGTTCTGATTGTTTACAAATGTTTTTTGCATGTCATACTCCTTTAAAAAATTATTTGTTTATTTAAAGATTTACACATATAATACAACAAATCGATGTTAGAGATCTTACAGAACTGCTTAGCATTACTGTAACAAAAGTAAAGTACAGTATTTCTTCCAAAAATGTCACACAAGTAAAAAAAAAAATTACAATCTCCTAAAATCTTGTTGGATATTTACATTCTACACCTTTGAAGGCCAAATAATGACAAAGAACATAAACATTGCCTTAATTAACTGTGCCTCGGTGGAGCACAGCATCCTGGAAAGTCACTTTCCCTGCAACAGTCTGAAAATATTCTTTAAGACAGTCACAGACAAGAGTGCCAGTCCTTGTAGCCCGGCTGCCAGTGAGGCGTCCTGGACTTGTTAAGTTGGAATCACCATCAACAGTGCATCTCCATTCTCCTGGGATGTCGCCCTCATCCACCAAGTGTCTGGACACATATCGTGCCCCATCAGGCTCCATACTGTCACCAGCACAAAGGTAATTGTGTAGACAAATGCACGCTTTGGTGATGTCTTGTGCTCTATCAACTGAACACTCCATATCCTTTCCAAAAATTCTCCACCTAGCAGCAAGAATTCCAAATGCATTTTCTACATCCCGTCTTGCTCTGGAGTGCCGATAATTGTAGATGCGCTGCTCAGGAGTGAGATTAGTTCCCGTAAATAAAATATGAAACACAATTATGATTACATATCTATATAAGTATCTCTGTCTCACACACACAAACACACACCAAAAAAGGAAACTGTGTGTGTGTGTGTGTGTGAGAGAGAGAGAGAGAGAGAGAGAGAGAGAGAGAGAGAGATACAAAAAAACACACTCCCAATCCTATTATTATTTTTCATTTAGGCAACTGAGAAAAAAAATATTTAATGTCTCAATCCACTCTCTCTCTTTTTTCAAAATCAGGAAAATGTGATAGAGAGCTGTATTTTTAATTTGGCTCTCCATCAACATGAGATGCTATATAAACCTCGCTTTTAATGAAATTTGTATCTCTCCTATGTATATTGCTCCACAGTCTGCACATTGAATTGCATAAATACAATTTTGAGCTTACATTTGGATTTTATTTTTTATTATAAATAATCTTGTTGCTAACAAAAAGATTTCCTAAAGTAGTACATAAGGCATGCACTACAATATCTTTTAAATTTTTGTTTTTTTCTGTAAGCAGTGATTGATTTGAAATTCTGTAAAGGTGAACAGGTCTGTTGTAATTCTTGAAAGTGGGTACTCTCACAACATGCTGTGTTTGGGAAGTTAATGTAAACACTACAAGAATATTTGTAAGCTGGACATTTATAGGAGAATCTGTATAACATTCAGGCTGTGGAACAAGAACATTCAGAGGCCTAATTCTTTCTGTTTGCCCCCTTTTCAAATCCATATCAAACATACTTGCTACCATTATTACATCCAATCTATCATTCCCCCATCCACTAATTAGGATTGGGTATGAATATCATATCATCTGCAATTGTTCATACTGTCCTGAATAGGGTCGCATCAGGTTATCCTTCAAAAGGAATGCTTCATCTGCGATGAACACATGGGGGCTCAGCACTTCACTGCTAGGCAGAGTAGATGGAGGCAACAGGGACAGGTTCCCTTGAATAAGCTGTGAGCCAAATTGGCTTCTCACAAATACTCCTGCGTCACTGTCACGGCCATATGCTCCTATATCCACAACAGTGAATCTGTACCTGGCATCACACACGACCATTAGGATGAAGGTAAAGTATCCCTTGTAATTAAAAAATGCACTCCCAGTGTGACATGGTGCACATACCCTCACATGTTTCCCGTCTTTTGCGCCAAGGCAGTTTGGAAAGTGCCATAAACTCCAGAAATCCTGTTTTATGTTCTTCCACTGCTCTGTATCAGGGAAAGCCACAAACTCATCCTTTAGGACAGCCCATATGGCTTGGCAGACCTCGGCCACGATGTTACAAACTGTTGATGTGCCGAGCTTGTAGCTGGCTGCTAATGCTCGTAGACTGATGCCTGTTGCAAGGTAACGCAACGTAACAGCAAGCCAGACTGCAGGTCCAACAGGATCAATGTGCATACATCGATGTTTGATGTATGGCTTGATTCGTTGAAGCAAATAATCAAACTTAATTGCTGAGATGCGAAAGTATTCGTGGTGTTTTTCCACATCCATTTGTCGCGTGGGCAATACAAGCGACGAATATTCCCCATCATAATGACGTGATATATTTAAAGGCCTCACATTCCGTCTCCTGTGTCTTTGTTTCTGTCTTTTTTTGATCCTTCGCAACAGCATCAGAATGCAAAGAAGTTTCTCCGTGGACATCTTTTTTTCCCCTCAACTCACAAAACAATGAAACCGGACGTTGTTTACTCGCCGTGATATGATAATTTCTCACACTGCCACCTGGTGGATTCCTCCAGATGTACGCAGAGTACGCGCGCAAGTATAAATACTGCAACACTTGTGTAGCAGGAGCGTCCGTTGCAGAATGCGTCGCGTCACATGAAGTATAAACCCAGCCTAAGAGTGTAGAAAGTGTTTAAGAGCATAGGAAGTGTTTATAAGAGTATGGGAAAGGTTAATAAGAGAGTGAGAAAGGTTTATAAGAGTGTGGGAAGGGTTTATAAAGCCTTAAAATATATATAAATAATAAAATAAATATAGGTTGCTACTTCGTGGATTTTCACCTATCGCTGGGGTTACATTCCAGAGCTGACTAGATAGATAGATAGATAGATAGATACTTTATTAATCCCGATGGGAAATTCACATTCTTCAGCAGCAGCATACTGATAACAATAGAAAAAATAAAAGTAGAAAAGTACACATACATATACAGTCATACACGGAGCTGCTGAAAAGGCTGCCACTCACGGCTATACTCCAGACATGCATTCTTCTAGACAAAGGATCCCCAACTCCAGTCCTGGAGGACCACAATGGCTGCAGGTTTTCATTCTAATCCTTTTCTTAATTAGTTAACTGTTTTTGCTGCTAGTTAACTTATTTTGAATTAATTTTAATTGACTTGCTCTTGAAGCCTCAGAGCCCTTAATTGTTTCTTTTTAGCTAATTAACTGCCAAACAATAATGAGATACAAAATGAGCCAAGACATGACCAACAAACTGTGTCCATCATACAATATCTGAAAATTAATGTCTCAGGAATGTTGATCTGCTCTGGTCCTCAAAACGTGTTAACAGTGCTTTTAGAAAAGATAAAATCAACAATTTCAGAAATGTATGGTATTGTACAATGAGAGCAGCAACAAATTATGGAAATAAAGAATGGGTTTAATTAATGACAACACTCGGCGCCTAATTAAGCCACTGCTTGGAGTGAAATTGGTTGGGGTTTGAGGCCCTGACTTAGCTGGTCTTCTGTTGGCTTACTCATTTCACATTGCATTTCTGTTTGGGTGCCATTTAAGGAAAGAAATGAAGCAATTCAGAAGAAAGATGAGGAAATTCAGGGGAACAAATCTTAAAAAAACAAGTCAATTAAAATGAATTCAAAATAAGTTAATTAGCAGCAAAAACAGGTCACTAATTAAGAAAAGGGTTAGAATGAAAATCTGCTGCCACTGTGGTCCTCCAGCACCGGAGTTTGGGGCCCCTGTTCTAGACCACTACTGTTATGGAGATTGCATTATACCTAATAGTCTGCATGCACTACCTAGGACAGGTGCGTGTGCAGACCTAAAACAGACCATCTACAGTAATTGCAACAGCATTCTGTACAAAGTAAGTAAAACAAAGTACGTTGTTTTGTTAATCTAAAATTGAAACCACTCACACACACTGAGTCTAATGCAGAATTATCCTACCCTTCACATCTTTGGCAATATAAAATGAATACCCGGTGGAAACCCAGTGATCAGTTTCAATCTGTGCATGGCATCCAAAACAAGTGCCAACCAACCAACTATCCTAGATTTGACAACAACCATAGTGCCATAGTGTTTAGGAGAGCTTGGATTTTGAATACCTTTTTAATAAACAAGAATAAAAGCTTCAGCTATCACTTAGAAGTTAGTTGCTACCTGTAATGGTTTAACATGACCATGGACTGCTAAGCGCAGTGGGTAGCGCTGCTGCCTCGCAGTTGGGAGATCTGGGGACCTGGGTTCGATTCCCGGGTCCTCCCTGCGTGGAGTTTGCATGTTCTCCCCGTGTCTGCGTGGGTTTCCTCCGGGGGCTCCGGTTTCCTCCCACAGTCCAAAGACATGCAGGTCAGGTGGATTGGCGATTCTAAATTGGCCCTAGTGTGTGCTTGGTGTGTGGGTGTGTTTGTGTGTGTCCTGCGGTGGGTTGGCACCCTGCCCGGGATTGTTTCCTGCCTTGTGCCCTGTGTTGGCTGGGATTGGTTCCAGCAGACCCCCGTGACCCTGTTCGGATTCAGCGGGTTGGAAAATGGATGGATGGATGGATGGATGGATGGATGGATGGACTGCTAAGGGTTAGTGGACATCACATTCACTATTTAGAACAAAGCCCATTTGTCTAAATTATATGTCATCCTATTACTGTATTTGTACAAACCTTATTTACTTTGACCATATTTGTTGCACATCCCATTTTCTTTTAAATAAAAACTGACATTAAATTAATGCTAACATTTTGTAATTAAAATGTAATTAAAATTTTTCATAACATCACGAACAACAGTCCAATACAAGGGACAGGCAAACATGTCTTGCATGATGTATGAACATGCTGAAAAGGGTCTAAAAAGAAGGAGGTCTTCAGGACTCGCAGCATACTCCTTTTGTGGTGATGGGCTGCAGGCACCCAGGCGACACCCAGCGGCACTCTATGAGCAATGTGCATCAAAAGGATACAGCTAAATTATTGTTTTAGAAACATAATTAATATCAGATACAACAATTTGTGATATGTTGTTGTTTCATTTTGTTTTACTGCTAGGTCTTTTTGTACAAACTAGTATGTTTCAGTTTTCTATTGAGCTGTATTGCTTTGAAGGGGGAAGTCTTTTTAATGTTATGTTTGTAAGTCATAATTACTAGTCCAAATACCTCATGTATGAGGAGAAATAAAGATCTCTCTATCTGTTTTTCTATCTATTGTCACCCGTGCACATGCGAGGCAGCTAAAGGGCTTGAGTGAGGACAATTCTGAATCTGACCTGGATGTGGCAGAGTGCACTGATTCTTTTTCACGCTTTCCTGCAGACCATTCACGGGAAGTTCCACCTGGCCCTGTTGATGTTACTTCCGGGTCCAGACCTATAGAGGAAGGCCTTACCGGCTCCGACCCCCTTGATGTCACATGTCAGCTCGAGCCTATGGCCGAAGACTTTTCCGATCCCGGCCCCTTTGACGTCACTTCCTGCCCTGACCTTTAATAGCCCCCACCTTTTCCCTATTCCCTCAGTTCTGTTTTGGACTCAGTGCTATCATTTATTTGAAACTTTGCAGCCATGAAACCAATTATACGGATGGCTGCCCCAAACCTTCTTGATGAATTTGTGTTTTTGTGACACTATCTACACCTGGTGTGCAATAACTACTAAGCAAAAGTTGGCAAGTGCTGGTCATTCCATATGTGTATTGCAAGTGACTGCTAAGCAAATTCAGACACTTACAGTACTTTACTCACTTACATGTTATATGTTCCTCAGTGCCAGCACATTAATAGTTTTATTAATTTTCTTCATAGCTTGCCTGAATTTGCTTACCACCCTCCTCTTTGAGGATGTGTGTCTATGTGCATGAACTGACGCTTTTCTGAAATAATGGAAGGTTAGTATAGTTTTCATATTTTACTTGGAGAAACTTAAGCTAAAGACCTGCCCTACACAAAGGTTATTTCTTTCAGTTATCATATAACCAATAAGTAGAAATATATTAGTTAACACAACTACAAAGTTACACAAAGTTAGACAAAATGCAGTCTCAAAGTATAAACAATGTACTTATGGTTTGATTCCTGTCATCTCAGTAGGTGGATATGGTGCTTGTTCTGATTTTTCTGGGGTCCATGGGGAGTTTGTCTCTGGAAATATGTTGAGCGTACTTTTTCTTTCTTTGTCAAGATTTGTTCTTTCTCTTGGCTTTATTCAAACCATGTGGTTGCTGGCTGCATTGCATGCAGTGGTCCTCTTTTGCTAGCATAAGAATTACATCTGCTGACAAGTCAGTGATAAAGCTGACTCCTTTATTCCACAAGATGAACTTATTACTTATGGTCACTCTTGCTATTCTTTAGCAGGAATGGTGAAGGCAGAACCCACCTTCAATTCTACCCTTTGGAGTAGAAGGGTTGCTCCTGCCTTTATTCATAAATAGAAATGCATATCTATTCAAAGTTCTGGTGTCTCTGGTTGAATGTGAGAGAGATATCCTACAACATCAACCTTAACAAGATTGAATAGAACTAGATCAAAACAAAAATACATAAAGCCAAACACGGAAAGAAAGTTTTTCTGGATGGTAATTGAAAAAGCAGTAAAAACAAATATGTATTTATTCATATACAGTAGACAGATACTGTACTGTACATACTGTGCAAAGAAGTAATAATCTAAACAAACATGAAACTGCATAAATGTTATTTGTATTATTAAATTAAATTTCTAACACATTAATTTTTTCCAGTGAGTAAAAGTAGCACTTTGTTTTCCTAAAGGTTATGTGACTTTACACGATTATTCCAACAATTTTCAGTTGTAGACTTTTACATGACCTTAGTGAGTGTGTTGGCAGTCATGGCACATTCCAGTAACCTTCATTCATGTAGTGAAACATACCCAGCACTCAGTCCAACTAGTCTGTGACTCACCCCAACAACTTAAAATCAAGCAAGGTTTGATTTTTGTCATAAATCGTGTTGGTGGGCTCTGTGTGCATGACAGTTCACCACCAATGAATGTTCACCAGCAAATATGATCTATACTAATAAAAGGCAAAGCCCTCACTGACTCACTGACTGACTGACTGACTGACTGACTGACTCACTCATCACTAATTCTCCAACTTCCCGTGTAGGTAGAAGTCTGAAATTTGGCAGGCTCATTCCTTACAGCTTACTTACAAAAGTTAGGCAGGTTTTATTTCGAAATTCTACGCGTAATGGTCATAACTGGAACCTGTTTGACTGACTCACTCATCACTAATTCTCCAACTTCCGTGTAGGTAGAAGGCTGAAATTTGGCAGGCTCATTCCTTACAGCTTACTTACAAAAGTTAGGCAGGTTTTATTTCGAAATTCTACACGTATGGTCATAACTGGAACCTGTTTGACTGACTCACTCATCACTAATTCTCCAACTTCCGTGTAGGTAGAAGGCTGAAATTTGGCAGGCTCATTCCTTACAGCTTACTTACAAAAGTTAGGCAGGTTTTATTTCGAAATTCTACGCGTAATGGTCATAACTGGAACCTGTTTGACTGACTCACTCATCACTAATTCTCCAACTTCCCGTGTAGGTAGAAGGCTGAAATTTGGCAGGCTCATTCCTTACAGCTTACTTACAAAAGTTAGGCAGGTTTCATTTCGAAATTCTACGTGTAATGGTCATAACTGGAACCTGTTTTTTGTCCATATACTCTAATGGAGGAGGCGGAATCACGTATCGCGGAATCACGTATCGCGTCATCACGTATTACGTCTCCTACGTAATCACGTGAACTGAAAACGAGGAAGAGATTTACAGCACAAGTCAAACACGGGAACGAAGGTAAATGACATTAATTGTTGACTGTCTTTTAATACTGTGTACTTGTTGAGTGTCTTTTGATACTGTGTAAGCATACATATTAACACATGTGCAATTAAACGTGTGCATTTACGGGGTGATTTCTCAGGCTTAAAAGCACGCCTTTTATTAAAAAGGTAAATGCAAACTCTTTTCATTCTGAAGGGCACAAACCACGTTAGATTTCAGCCGTTAAACGCGCAAAAATGTCAGTACACCAGATAAATAAGCGCAACATATTATCAGTAGTATTGTATGCTTACAATACATATAGAAATGTGTTAATTGTTAACTAATATTATGGGATGGTGTTTTTCGACTTGCGCCTTGATTTAAATGATTGCATGTCTTGGTGGGTTTGCGTAGCTTATTGTCAACATCTTTACACCTCTTTTTAAGACTTAATTTAAAAAGGTTTTCTTTTCTTCTTAATTAAAATTTAAAAGCAATACTTCACCGTTGCGAAGCCCCTCTAGCGCGGACGTCCGAAATTTGATTACCGTAAGCGAGTGCAGTGAGTGTGTACGCCTGATGAGCCAAGAATAAGGGGGAAAGACGTGTCGCATACTCTTTGCATTATTTGACAGTAAACTATTTTCAACCATTCTATGATCTGCTTCTCACAACTGAAGGCACCGTGGCTGATGTTACCTGACTTGCTGGCCAACCATAAGCGTTACCTGGTAGGTAACCACCCACTCACTTCACTCCCTTACGGGAATCGAACCTCGGACGTCAGCGCTAGAGGCGAAGCCCCTAAAATTGCGCCACGGCGTGTGGTTCGTTTATTTGACAGCATGTAGATCGGGGGTAATTACATTCACGGCATTCGTAGTCTGATTCACAATCTGATTGTATGGGTGGTTACCTACCAGGTAACGCTTATGGTTAGCCAGCAAGTCAGCTCGAAGTAATCACTCGAGTGAAGGCAGCTTCACAAAAAAACCAGATCCTTAACAAACTGTTATTGGTATATTTTCCCTCAATTTTAAAAGGTTTTCTTTTCTTCTTAATAAAAATTTAAAAGCAGTACTTCGCTGGTGCGAAGCGCGGGGATTTGAGCGACTGATGTATACAGACATAATCATGAGTACAGGTACTTCATAAAGAAAGCACCGTGTAAACTTAAACTTTAAATTAAGTTCATAGACCTACAAAAGGTTGCCATTGATTTGAGGCAAGATTGCTTTTCTCATGTAAAACTATACGTTGCATTCTCAACAGTAAGCTTGCACAGCTTGGTCATATTACAACCGGAGTGCTGAACTGACAACGTCGTATACAAACAGAACTATAACAATTGTAACAAAACAACAAAAAAAAAAAGCGAAGAACCCTTGGATTTAATAAAAAGGCTCCTTCCTTGGCGAAGCAAGGAAAAAGGAAGACCTTATATGGCGTTAGTTTATAAAACAGCGGAAAAGCTGCGTTAAGGCTGCTTCACAAAAAAACAGATCCTTAACAAATTGCTATTGGGATATTTTCCCTCAATTTAAAAAGCTTTTCTTCTTAATAAAAATTTAAAAGCAGTACTTCGCGGGGATTTAGAGTATATATATATATATAGAGAGAGAGAGAGAGAGAGAAAGAGAGAGAGAGAGAGAGAGAAAGATATATATATATAATATATATATATATATATATATATATAGATATATAGTATATATCTATATATCTATATATATTATGTATGTATGTCTATATATAAATATGTAAGCTTATAAGTACTGCCTTACTTCTCTTTAAGAAAGGAAGATGTAATGATACTTGATTTAAACGATTCCATGTCTTGGTGGGTTTGCATAGCTTATTGTCAATATCTTTACATCTTTTTTTAAGACTTATTGACTGAAACGGGCTTTCACGAAAAAAAAGTTAGGGCTTTGCTACAGGATACACCCTCCACAAGTAAAAATAAAATATATATTTCTGTTTTATTTAAACCTTTTAAGTTCGTATGCATAGCCCCATTTGGCGGTTTTATTTTTTTTTTTTTCTTTCTTCAGTAATATTGAATCTCCTTAAAGAAAAAGAACATATCCATTTTACTTTTTTTGTATCTCTTTAGTAATATTTTAGTGTAAAAGGATAACCAGTATTTAAACCTTTTATGTTACTTTATAAATTTATTTTACACAATGTTGAAAAATTAATAACAAAGCTACATATTTTGGCAGCTGCTGCTTTAATTTTCAATGAAATGAAAAAAGCCTCTCCAAGAGAAAACGTCAATGAAAGAAGAAACAGTTTGCAAATATATATATATGTGTATATATAAATATATATATATATAATATATATATATATATATATATATATATGTGTGTATATATATAATATATAT